>NC_138374.1:6017204-6083830 GCF_054177405.1 Leptonychotes weddellii
TGAGACTCAGGAACTGATGGTACCACGGGGGAGAAACCAACGCCTCAGAAAACTTCGCAGCCTGTCCACACATGTGTTAGTCCAGCCAATGCTGACGCGTCCACTCCGAGGCGAGGATAGGACGGCCACCGTCAACATGGCCCTGCGCCCTGTCTCCAGAGCCAAAGCGAAGAGGCGCCTGATACTTTGTAAATTCAAACTGCATAGACAACCGTTCAAAATAGTTGACCTCCAGTCTTTTCTTTAATGTGTTATTAACTTCTTGGGTACATATTTGCTGATATAACATTCACAGTGAGGCTGTGAAGAGGTGGGCTTTAACAATCCTTTTCTCGTACTTACAAAGCCGCTTCAGACCCACCTGTCCGTCCTTACAGGGCCTCCCACCTTCATGCGTCAGGAGTGTGGAGGATTTGGTTGATCAGGACAGTCACCAGCTTTTTCTCTCATTTAGAAATTGGCTAATCATTGGGACGATTTCAAGTCAGCTTCCTATTAAAGGTATTACTAAAAAGGAATGAGCTAATGCAGAAAGATGAATGCCTCCCAATATCACTATGCTCCATGCAAGCTGGCAAATTCAGTGTCAAAAACCATCCATTGCGAAGATACGCAAAGAGCCCACAAGCACGTTAAAAGATGCTCAACATCGCTCATCATCAGGGGATGCAAATCAAAACCACGAGAAGATACCACTCCACACCTGTCAGGACGACTACTATTAAAAAAACAAACAAGCAAACAAAACAAAACAACAGGAAGTAACAAGAGTTGGCAAGGATGTGAAGAAATTGGAGCCCTTGTGCCCTGTTAATGGGAATGCAAAATGGTGCAGCTGCTATGCAAAACAGTATGGCAGTTCCTCAAAAAATTAAAAATAGAATTACTTTATGATCCAGCAACCCACTTCTGGGGATATATCCTAAAGATTTAAAAACAGTCTCAGGGAGGTATTTGTACACCCAGTTCATAGCGGTGTTCTTCACAATAGTCAAAAGGGGCAAGCAACCCAAGTATTCATCAATGGATTGATAAAGACAAAGTGGGATATGTAAATATAGATATATCTCCACATACATGCAATGGAATATTATTTAGCTTTAAAAGGAAGGAAATCCTGTCATATGCTATTACATGAATGAACCTTGAGGACATTAGGCTAAGTGAAATAAGCCAGCCACAGAAGGACAATACTGTATGATTCCACTCATATAAAGTCCCCGGAGTCGTCAAAATCATAGGGCCAGAAAGTGGAATGGTGGTTGTCAAGGGCTGGCGGAGAGGGCTCAGGAGTTGTTTAATTGGTATGAAGTTTCAGTTTTGCAAAATGATTGGTTGCACAACAATGTGAATATACTTAATAATAGTTAACTGTACACGTAAGATGGCAAATTTTATGTTATGTGTATTTTACCACGATTAAAAATATATTATGTGTGGTCGCCTCCTCACAGCAGGCGTCTCTGGCTGTCCGGTGGCCTTCTGCTGGGGTGTGTGTCACCCAAGGGATGCTGAGTCCTTGACTGTGTCTTCCTGACCATGTCCACCATGGCCCCTGGGCAGGGTCTGGCCAACAGATGCCTCTGCACAGTTTTACTGAATGTCTGAGGGAGAGAGGGAGAGAGAGGGAAGAAGGAATGAATAGAAAATCCACAAAAGATAAATTACAAATGGACAGTAACCAAATGAGAAAATTTTCAGCTTCACTAGTAATCAAAGAAAAGCCCATTAAAGCAACAATGAGTTTCCATTTCTCACTTTGAAATGAGCGAAGATATTTATTATTATAATTTAAATACCTAACGCTGGCAAGGATTTGTCAAGACGGACAATTTCAGACAGAACCGGCACATTTCTAGAAGGAAATGGAGTAGTGCTTATGAACAGCCCTATAAAAATTCCTATCTTTTGATCCAATAATCCCTCATCTAAGAATATAGCCTAAGGAATCGACAAGATACTTAGGCAAAGAGTTAGGGGCAAAGATACTTATCACAGAGTTATTAATAATAGCTCAAAGACTAAAGCTAAATATCTGGCTAATGGAGAATGCTCAGATACAAGATGAAAAATTATATAGCTACTAAAAAATCATATTTTAGAGAAATATTTAATGATGTAAGAAATTTTTACAATGATATATGCATGTAGGTTATGCATATAGTAAGACAGCTTTTGTGAAAAACAAACCAACCTCAGGAACAGAGGAAATACATCAAAATGTAATCTGTGGTTTCTGGATGAGGTGATTATCACCGATTCTCCCGTAACTTTCTGTATCTTCTAAATATTCTAAAACAAGCATTTGATATTTTTGTAACTCGAAACAAAATGTGACTTGAAAAAAGTAAAAATGTCACAATCTGAGCATCTAAAAACTGCTTGGGGAAGGCAAAACTGACAAGACACGGTCCCTCTTAAGGAGCAGTTGCAAGGTGGTGGAGGTGTCCGCCATGATGCTTGGGGAGCGCTGGTGTGGGGGTGATGAGATGGGGCCAGGGGAGGCTCTCCGGGAGAGGAGTCTTGCGCGGCCGGGAAGGATCTGAGCCCTTGTCTCTGCCTCCTCTGGACTTGTTGATAGTGCTTCCTGCTGACTTTGGCTTTCCCTGGCATCACTCGTCTTGGGCTCTCTGCTCCTGTGATCAGTTGATGGTGCTTTAGGGTTTATTCTCTCCATGATCTATGTAGCCTCAACTCAGCCAATACAGGATATTCTCCAAGGTTTATCTCCTTAATACCTTCACTGCAGCAGGCTTTCAAGTCAGAGCTTATTTAAATCATCACTTGGCTTGCATCCGCTCTGGCAGGGATCGCCTTGCTCAGAGATCAAGGTCTGGGAAGTGGCAGGACCCACATGGCCTGAAGGGCCATTTCTGCAGAAGCCTGGAGTCCCAGGCTGCAGACTGAGAGGCAAGTACCTCGATTGGGAAGTGGGAAAATGAGAACCATAGAGGGACGGTGGCTTGTCCAAAACTGGGCGCCAGCCTAGGGCAGAGCTGGAAGTGTGTCCTAGCTTTCCTGATACCCAGGTGGTGCACCTGTCCTCTGCACCCTGCTGCTGGAGGGGACATGACCCTCATTTCCCACTGGAACACTGGACTCCCTGCAGTGGAGCAGACTGCGGGGGGGGGCGCGTGCTGGGGGGTAGTGTACATGGTGGCCGTTTTTAGTGCTGATATGAGAATGGTGAAAATTTTCTTTGTGTGCACATCAGGAGACCATCTGGATATCTTTTGAAATTTATAATTGAAAAAAATTACAACCTAAGTTACAATCTTCTTCTATTTTGTTTTTTTATCCATGTAAATTTATTTTATTTTTTTCAATTATTTTATTTTATTATGTTATGTTAATCACCATACATTACATCATTAGTTTTTGATGTAGTGTTCCATGATTCATTGTTTGCATATAACACCCAGTGCTCCATTCAATACGTGCCCTCTTTAATACCCATCACCGGGCTAACCCATCCCTCCACCCCCTCCCCTCCAGAACCCTCAGTTTGTTTCTCAGAGTCCGTAGTCTCTCATGGTTAGTCTCCCCCTCCAGTTTCCCCCCCTTCATTTTTCCCTTCCATCTTTTTTTTTTAAACATATAATGTATTATTTGTTTTTCTATTTTGGTTTTACACAGTTTTTTTTTTCCCCCTGATATGAAAGGACTGCATGTTCTGGAAGTTTTAGCCAATGCAATAAACAAATCAAAGATGTGAATTATGACTGGTACAAACAAGACAGACTAAATTATGTTTAGGTAGTATGTTTGCCTGTTTATAAAGCCCAAAGGATTACCAAGTGATCTACCACAGGAAAGAAGAAAATGGTCAGATGAGTCCAGGCAGCCTCCCGAGGGCTGCAAAAAAAAAAAAAAAAAGGCTGACTAGGATCCAACTGTATAGCTATAAAAGTATGTACATATATGTGTGTGTATATATACATATAATTGCATATGCCTATGAGCTGAGCTAAATAGACACAGGTAAGTGCTGACAGACAGAAATCCTCAGGTGCTCTAAACAAAGCCAGAGGGGGTAACACATGAGTGGATGCAGGTGCCTGGCATTTTGACAGGTGCTGGGAATAAAAAGATGGAAAAATGACTCCTACCTTCATGGGGCTTGCATGCTACATCAGGACACAGACATCAGTCAAAGATTCACACACCCGTAAAACATTACCATTGTGAAAAGTGCTCAGAGGGAAGGAAGGTACCTGGTACTCTGTAAGTGTATAATAGGGGGATTTTACCTGGCTGGAGAAGTCAGTTGCCACTTGAGGGTTGAGTGTAACTAACAAGTGAATTAAACAGTAAAACGTGAAAAATAAAATCTAAAAGAACTAAAACAAAACAAAACAAAACAAAAAACCCAACAGCGGTCATTTGGGGATAGGACTTA
Source organism: Leptonychotes weddellii (assembly GCF_054177405.1). Lineage (NCBI taxonomy): Eukaryota > Metazoa > Chordata > Mammalia > Carnivora > Phocidae > Leptonychotes > Leptonychotes weddellii. The sequence continues at coordinate 6,021,604 of NC_138374.1, forward strand.
TTTATTTCTTTTAGTATAAAGCTAAAGGAAAACATTGCTAGAGTCTACCATGTCAACATTTAAAGCTTCTGCACACTGAAAAAAAAAACAAAAACCGTGGTAAGCAAAAATAAAAGGTAAAATACAAATTGCCAAAAAAATGCAACGTACATGTAAAAGTAGACATTTTCATACATAAAGAGCTTTATTAGTAAGAAAAGGACATCTGCACATAAATGGGCTCAGACATGTTAAAATGAGTACAAAAGGCCAAAAAACGTATAAAAAATGTGCATCTTCAGTTGTCATCAAAGGCACATGAGTTACTACGATAGCATGTCTAGTATTTTGCTTATGATACTGGCAGGGATTTAAATGCTGAGAAATTAAAATGTTAAGGAAGGCGGCAGGAAACAGGTGGGAATATAAAATGGTACAATTTCTCTAGAGGGCAATTTGGCAATATTTATCAAATGCTTTAAAAATGTGCGTACTTGGTAATTTCGCTCAGAGAATTTATCTTAAATCAACATACGTGCATGCAAAGATCGTGTGAAGGATATTCACCCCACTGTTATTTACAACAGTAAAACAAAAACAAGGAAACGAACAGAATGAAGTACGGCAGAATATGAAGCCAGCCATTCAAATTCATTGTCAAAGAATCTCATGATGTGGACAAATTGTTTGAAATATATGGTTAAGCTGGGAGGGGGGGAGCAGGTTACCCAAAAGAAAGATGTGAATGGGGAGACCAGAGACATGAAGCACGTGTGTATGCAAACTTGATTTACAGCCTGTGACTGGGGTAGCATGACAGACCCGTATGGAATGCATGATTAATTCAGCGGATGGCGCTGGGATAATTGTTACCCACGCACAAAAATAAGAGGAGAGCCTTATGGGACATCACAGACAAACATACGTTCCAGGTGCAAGAACAATCTGTGAAAAGGAAAACTTTAAAACTTTTAGAAGAAAATACAGCACGGTATCTGTATGCCCTCAGGCATAGGAGAATTTCTTAGGAGACAAAGGGGACAAACAATACATGACATTTTGGTAAATAGTACAATGTTCAAAAATTTTTTTAAATCTATACATGAGAAGACAGAGCCAAAAACATGGAAAGATGGGTACAGACCAGAGAAAATGAATTCAATGCACATGAAAGATGAGGAATTATTACTGAAGAACATGGGGAGGAGCACTTCGCAGACTTTTATGGGCATGAGAATCACCAGGAGATCCTTTCAAAATGCATGTTCTGATGGGGCGGGCCTGGGTGGGGCCAGAGACTCTGCATTTCTAACAAGGTCCCAGGTGAAATTTATTCTGCTGGTCCACAGACTACACTTTGAATAGCAAGGGTATAACGGACTCCTACAGACAAGTGAAAAAAAAAAAAAAAAGAAAAGAAAGGAATAAACAACCCCATACAAAGTTTGGCAAAGGGTCTGAGCAGGTCATCCTCAGAAGAGAGAAACTGAATGAACACACCTGCGTGAGGATGGGCTTGCTGCCGTAAATACAGACCCACAACAGAAGCTTATCTCTTGCTCATATAAACCGGGCTGGTGAGAGGAGGAAGGGGCAAAGTTCCCGTCCTCACAGCCCTCCAGGGTTCCAGGCTGTTGGGGGCTCTGCCATCTTCAACATGGAACTGCCAAAGTTGCCCAAGGATCGGGGCAGCTGGGGGAAAAAAAGAGGTTTTTATGAGCCAGAGGTGGAGATGGTGAAGACCCTACAGCTCACGTTCTATTGGTTGGAACTCCACCCCAGGCTGTAGCCAGCTGCACAGGAGGCTGGGAAACATAGTCTAACTGCACCTAAAATAAAGAGGAACCCTGTCTGGTGAGTAGCTGGCACTCTGCCAACTTGTGAAGGGACGCTCAGCTCACCTGTAGCCGGGAAAATGCAATTAAAATCAACACCATTTTACACCGTCATATTGGCAAAAATAAATACCAGGACCGTTAACTGCACAACTCCAGGTGGCGCCATTCACAAAGATGATTCCCTCCCCCACTTCCCTGTACCCCTCATCTTGCTTAAAGTTTTTTCCCTCTAACATACTGTATTACCTTTAGCAGACCATAGATTTACTTATTTCTAATGTTTATTGTCTTTCGTCCATCTTTGAACTGTCAACTCCAACAGGGCAAGGATATTGGTCTGCTGTGCTAACGGATCTATCCATAGCGTCCACAGCAGAGCCTGACTGAGGACGTGAAGGTGAACATAAGCAGACACGGTCTGCGTGCTCATGGAGTTCACCATCTCATGGGGGAGTTCACATGTAAATGCAATGATCACACACAATTACATGCTCTAGCAAACCATGGTATGTGCCATAAGACAATCCCCCTCCCCCACCCCCTCCCCCGTGCCCTGTCCTGAGCTCAGTGGTCCTATAATGGTCTCTGGCACATGAATTGTCATGTTTTCTTGGTATCTATTGCTCAGGAGGGAGAAAACCTTCTCCTATCATGGTTATTTGCTATGGAGGTTAGACATGTTCTGAGAATTACCTTGTTTATGATAATAGTGGACCCGTCTGAAATCAACGTGGGGAAGGCAGAAACAGACAAAACCACCAGGCGGTCTGTTCCCTCTAATAATCTGTGACAAAATAGACTTTTCAGGTAAACCGACCAGCCTCACAAATGCTGTCCAGGGAATTCAACCCGGGGACACTTGCTTGAACACTTGAAATTTCAAATGCCCTGCTTGTCCTTCCCCATCAATGACTTTATGATTGGCAAAGAAGCATACTGCCTTATAAATATTTCCCATTATAGAACTTTTTGGTAAGCTTCTAAAGCAATTTTAGATCTCAGCTAGGTTTGTTCTCCCTGCTGCCCAAGACAATATCTTCCAGGGCTGTGGCGCAGAAGCGGTGGAGAGAAAAGAGAAATTAAGACAATTTCCCAGCATTCTGTTAGCATTTGCATGTGAATGCAGGCTGCCCTGCTGTTTGATAAATCTGATGTGTAAGAAAACCATGAGAATCAAAGTTCACATCCAGTTGGGCGCTTTATATGTATGTTGCGAAGGTTGCTACAAAAACGTGATAATATCCTTCCAAGTATATGACTAATGAGAATACGCATAGCACATCTGAGATGGCACAAATGTGTAATTATTGTGAGGATTTCACTGACACATAAATATAATGATCTTCAGCTAAGTAAATTGCTAGCTACCAATGAAATAAATAGGGTCCCTTCAGAATTTGAAATAATTTGGAATGGTAGGTGGTGGGAAATGATTCACCTTAGCTGTTATCTCTGGAACAGTAATATAGAAATATATCTGCCAACTCTGGTGCATTTACATTGTTCTTCATATCCTGCGGAGTCTGTCAGAAGAGCTCTGGGCCCCGCCGCCGTCCATCCTCTTATTCCCATAGGCCTCCGCGCAGCATGGCTCAGCGCTGGGTAGGAGCCCCTAATATTGTTTACCTCGGTAGGCATCCCAGCCATAATATTTTCCCAAGAAACACTGATGCGTTTAAAGGTCAGGTTGATACTGATTTGACAGAATAACATAAATTCCTCTTTCTAGGAGTAAAATGGTGTACATGACTTGGTTTAAAGGTTAAACTGTTTTTTGTGCACTGGATAGGTCAGAGATATAAGACTTTAATACACAAAGTATAATTACCTGTTTGGACAGACAGGGAGATGTGGGCCAGGCTTTAGATTTTCAGAAAGATGTTTGAAAACTCAAGAATCTATTGACATCTCATCATTGAATACATTTCATTGCAGGAGGGAAAAATCCTACAAAGGTAGTCAGTTAGAAGGATTGTCTCTTACTCCTAGTTAGAGGACTGTTGGGATTGTTGAAAATTGAGTCTTAGGGCACTGACTCTAAGAACAGTCTCAGATACAAACTTCCCTCAGGGCCAATAAACTCCCAAGTACAAAAATTGTACACTAGGTGCTAAATAAAAGCTTGGTAGATGAATGAATTGAATACTTTTTTTTAAGGCACAAAGTTGGTTTTGATAGATAAGGAGAAAGATGGAGAGAATTTTTTTGTAACTAGGATGTAAAAATAGACCCATCTTGGACCCAGAGAATTTCTTTCATTTATTCCTTCATTCCCCTGTTTGTTTCTTCATTCAATAAAAAATGTATTAAGCACTCACACGGCACTGCCTTCTGCTGGCTACTGAGATGGGCTGAGAAGACCTGGTCCCACGTCAGAATGTACAGTCTGTCTGGGAGAAAAGACAGAGAGAGGTGAGCAGGGGAGGAGAAGGAACACAGCCCGGCCTGGGCGAGGGCCTGGCCCGCCCACCTCCACCGTCTCGCCAGGGTTCCCGCCAGGGAAGCCGGGTCTGCTGCCCCACTTACCAACTGCACCACCCGACCCTGGTCCCCAGGAGCTTTTTGCGCACCACCAGGGACCGGCCAGGCGCAGCGCTTCCCACCCGGGCCCCCGTTCTCACCACGCTGCGCGCTCTGCGCCCCCCTGCGCCCCAGCAGCGCCCCCTTTTTCCTTCCACTCTTCCCGCAGGGTCCTGCTGTCGGGTGGTCTCCCAGGCTGGGCAGAGGGAGGGGACTGTGGTTTTCAACACTAGGATGTGGTGGGGAGCCCTGGATACTCTGTCCTTGCAAGGGGAAGGAGGAGACGGAGGCCTGCCCCGCGGCCCAGTGGCCCCACCGCGCCCGCTGTGGGCCGAGGTCCGAGCAGGTGACCCTGCGCTCCCGCCTCGGAAGCCACCTCCGCAGCTGCTGAGCTCCGGCTGCGGCTTAGCGGGTCCCCGGTTGGGTGTGAACGCCGTGCCCACATTGCAGAGGCAAGAATGACCGCACAGCCCTCTTCGTGCAGTCTGCGGTTTGAGTGTTACCGGGTTTGGGGGCCGTGGTAAAGGAGAAAAACCCTCGGTGGCAGAGGGGCGCGCGGGGCTGGGGGTGGGAGGAGGAGTGGGGGAAACGGAGGCGGGAGCCAAGCGGGAGTATGCGGGCAGGACTGGCGGCTCAGCGGAGCCAGGAGCCAAGGAGGGGAGCGGAGGGGGGAGTAGAATGGGGGGTTGAGGGCGAGCTCGGGGACAGAGAGGTGGGGGGAAGGGCATGGGCTGGGTGGCGTGGGGTGGGGTGGACAGGAGCGGGCCGGACATGGGGAGACGTGGGGGTGGGGAGCCCGAGGGCTTTCCTGTGAGCCACCCCGCCCCCACCAGGCTTCTGGCGTGGGGGAAGGGGGCTGTCGGATCCTTGGCGGTTGGAGAAATCCAAGTGGAAACCATCTCTTCTGTAGTTTCTAAGAGGGGGAGCGGTGGGGAGGGTGGGACTTTAAGTCCTCTTCATTGGAGGAGCTGGACCCTTAGAACAGAAGCCCGCTAGGCCTTACCCCTTGGGCGGTCCTTGGGGTTGAGAAGTTGTCCCAGGGCCCTTTCTGCCCCTGTTTGGCCACATTTGGCCACAGGAGCCGTTCACAGCTTCCCCGCGCCGGGCGGGGAAGGAATACAATTCTATGTAGCCTGGAAATATACACAAGGAACAAAAAACCGGGTTGGAGAGAGTCTGGGGATGAACGCAGGCTCGTGCCCCCACCTCTCCGCCGGTGGTGCCCTCCCTCCCTCCCTCCCGCGGTGGGCGCGGAGTCCTCCTCCACTTCTCTGTCCCTCTGTGGGGCGTCCGAGCCCGAGAGCAAGCACTCAGAGCGCGTTTGAGAGGAGTGAATGAATGATTCAAATGGAGTCAGAGCCATGTAAGGCCTTGCTGGGGAGCACCCAGGAGGACCCACAAATTCCCGGTGGAGGGTCTTCCAGAGATGGGAGGGAACCTCATGAGTAGGGCAGGAAGATGTAGGATTGAGGCTAGGGACAGCAGGCTAGCAATGTGGCTGGGGGTGGGGGTCGGGGGGTGAGGGAGGGCCGTGGGGGTGGGGAGAGCACTGGATTCCTTGTTGAGCCATGGGCAGTGGAAGCACCTAGATGCAGTGAGGACCATCTTTTTCCAGCATCGTCTAAACCAAGCCGGCAAGCTGGTGAGCACCATCGTGCATAGGTAATAAGTCAGCTGGACACAAGTGTCATGATTCACGTGTCAAGGCTAATGTCTAGCTAATATCCCCCAGCAGGGATGAGCAATTACAAATTCCTGAATTATCTTCCCTGTCTGTACCTCAAACAAACAAGCAATCATCTGTTTCCTTAGCTCACCTTCCCCGGGTGATGTGGCCGAAAGGCTGGGAGAGAGCGTCCCGGATGGAGACTTGGTGTTGCCATTTGCTGGCTGCCCACAGTGGGCAGGTTCCTGGGAGGTCCCCGTATAATAATTACTGTAGTTTCTAAAACAATATACTTGTCTCATAGGTTACTGTGAAGATTAAATATGATTATTGGTTAAAAGTTTCTTACCCATTGTAAGCACACAATAAATGTTAGCTACTGTTCTTAACTGAAAAATCAAACCCCAAATATTAGGATGTGGGCATTAATTGATAAAAAGTATGCTTAGATTTCACAAATATGTTTAATTTTCCCAATTCTTCTGTTTCAACCAGACAACCAAATTGGATCAACAGTTACCCATGCCAACTCCTCTGGCCAAAGGAGAAAGTTAAAACTGAATTGCTTTTAGATTCGGCATATACATTGTATTCTGTAACAATTGCCCCTGCTGGCTGGGGTCATCAGCTAGGCCCCTACTATTAGTGAAGTTTCAGGTCAGACCCAAACAGAAACAGGCCGTGGAGTTGAGCATCTCACATGTACAAAACCCAATCTTACTTTTCCAAAGATGGTGCATCAAGACCTACCCTTGAAATGCTAAAGAGATGGTGCCAAGAGAGATTTTCAGGTCTTTCGATGGGGTTACATTTAGAAACCGAGGGATCTGTGCTTAGCTTAGCCATGGAGCATGTGCGTTCCCTCTTCAGCAGTGTAATGCAAAGGCCTGTCGGTCGCATTCAGAGTTGTACCTGGGCCCCCGGCCATCACGGGGTGGCCTGGGCAGGCTCCGTGGCCGCTGCGATCCTCTGTTTCCGCAGTTGTGGAATACGGCTTACATCTGAGCACTGCCTTTTCTCTCACTTTAAATCATTCTGATAGAGATAGAAACTCAGCCATGGTAATGTAAGTAAAGGAAGGTCCTCTGTAAGTACAACTGGGATGGCTCAGGGATCCGGGCTGCCAGGTAGAGCAGTTCTCATGGGAGTGGGGACAATGGTGGGACAGCCGTGCCATCTTGCTCGGGACATCTCTCCATCTCTTTCTACATCTGCCCAGAGCTCAGGGCAGAACTCTTAAGATCTGAGGAAGAGGGGCTCGGTCGAGGGTCAGAGTGGGGAGGGGTAGGGTGGCTATTAGGTCCACAGGTGCAGGACAGGTCTAGGTTCAAGGCCAGGGACCCAGACAGATGTGCTTGCTGGGCTGGGCATTGGTGGGTACAGGCCTGAGGACCGTGTTGGGCTGTCCTGTGCATCCCCTGGGGCTGCTGGGGGTAGGATGAGTACCACTCCTCTATGTATTCTGGCACAGGGCCCAGCTCCAAGCGCTGACTCATTTGTGTCTGCTGCCTAAATAAATTGGACCCACGCCTGGTTTCCTGAACTGGGCTAGGGATGTCAGGACTAGATCACAGGACAAATCCCAGACAAGGGGCTGAAGCTTTATATGTCTTTTCTGCCTCAGGTCAGCACAGGTCTTGGAGTCCAGGGCAGGGCAGAGCTATGGATGGCGGGGGGAGAGGTCTCTCCATCACAGCTCCCTTACAGGAGGGCTGCAGTGGCCAGGGAGCCAGGGAAAGCCCTCCTGAGGGATCCTTAGAGACCTCCCAGATTTACAGATGAGGAAACTGAGGCTCAGATCTTTCATCATTTTTTTTTAAAGATTTTATTTACTTATGGAGAGAGGGAGAGAGAGAGCAGAGAGGGAGAGGGAGAAGCAGACTCCCAGCTGAGCAGAGAGCCTGGTGTGGGGCTTGATCCCAGGACCCTGAGATCATGACCTGAGCCGAAGGCAGACGCTTAACGACTAAGCCACCCAGGTGCCCAGATCTCTCATCACTTATGAAAGATCACAACTAGGACCTGTTGACACTTTCGGAGCCTCTGACCAGCCCCCAACCTGAAATATTGGGCTCCAAATTAGAAGAGATTTTATTGCAGCATGGTCTAGCAAGTAGCTTGAAGCAGTGGCATGTTCCCAATTTCAGCAAGGGGTGTGGCCCCGGGAGCAGGGACCTCCGTGCCCTTGTGGGCCGTGGGCTGTCTTCCGTGAGCAGACAGCCACTTGGTTGCCTTTCTGTGTCCTCTTGAGTGTGGAACTTGAGAGCACGTGTAACAAAAGATGCATCTCTTAAAGAACTTGTCCTGGAAGAAAATGCAGAAAAAGATCAAAACTGAAAATGAACAGGGATGAGCAGGAACACAAGCAACGCAGAGAGGAGAAAATACATGCACGCGCAGGTGCGCGCGCACACACACACACACACACACACACACAGTAGAAAGCTGCCCCTCTGAAGGAAGGCGCAGTGGCCTGTCCCCGTGGCAGGTGGTCCTCAGCATCCCGAAGCTCTGCACGTGATTCTCCACACACTGAGAGGAACTTTAGTCTTCACACCTTCAAGGACCACACTGTGGACGTCCGCCATGAACCATTAGCTGTTTCAGTTTGCTGGGATTATGGTTTTTTTTTTTCTTTCTCCATTTACCAAATGTTCTTTACTGCGGTTACATTTTATAATGAAAGAATGTTGTTTTCCTTTTTATTATTATAAATTTGATTTATTTTTATTATTTTATCTTATTTTTTATTTTTTATTTTATTATTTTTTAATTTAAGTAATCTCTACACCCAACGTGGGGTTCGAACTCATGAGCCTGAGATCAAGAGTCACATGCTCTTCTGACTGGGCCAGCCAGACGATTTTTCCAATTTTTCCAAATTTTTCCAATTTTTTAAGAACTATCCAAGATGAGTATACCTTTCAATGGTTTCGTGAGTGATTTTGGGGAGCAGCGAAGGGAGAGTGTATGGGAAGGGGAGCAAGGTCATAGTTTAAAAAGGTAAGACTCCACAGGAGTTCCCCATTTATGGAACCATGGCTGATCTGATCAAGTTCAACTTTAGTTTCACATTTATTGTGAGTGGGTTAGTCATTAGGACCAAGGATATAATTTTGGACTTGGGGTTCCAACAATGGCAGGGAAGTTTCAAGACCACTCAATTTTAGTCATTCTTTTCTTACAGGAAAGGTGTGATTTAATTCAGGTGAAGTATGTTATTGCTGAAACAATTCTGAGCCTGGCCAATGATGAAACAGAGCTGGGCTTCTCTCTGAATGGATTTGATTTCCTATAATCAATCCGCTGGGTCTCTAAAAACCTCCGAGTCAAAAATCAGTAAAATCCACTGATTTCATGAAATATGGAGTTAAAAGAGGCCCCGAGAAGAGCAGGAATGCACTTTCTGGATTCATTATTCTCAGCACAAAGATTAGGCCAATTCAGTGATGATGCTCAGTGGTGGGCTCTGTTGGTTTGGGGAGAAGTGGCTTTGTCAGGGCCCGAAGCCTGGGCTTTCCCAAGGACCCACTTCCTCTAAGTCAGGGGAAGTGGCAGCTGAGCCGAGCAAACCCAGCTCAAGGCAGGGGTGAAGGCAGAAAGAGGCACTGGGCTGAGCATCAGCCAGGTGACCGGGGCACGAGCTTAACCCACGAGACCTGATTTCCTCCCCTGTTGCCCCACTCCAGGATTGTCGTGAGCTTACAAATAACAGAGGGGCAGGGCCCACCCTGGTCTGTGATCTCAGCCAATGCTCATTATTCCTGTCATTGGTAGATTATCAGAGGTGGGCTCGAGGACACAGCAAACAGCTACACGTGGGAGGGGCAGGAAATGCGTGTGTCCTGCTGACGCTGGATGAGAGGCTGGAATCACATCTGCAGGTGACCCAAAGCCTCCAGAGGTGTTTGGGCTTGGGCGGATGTCACTGGTGGGACAGTGGATGGACTTCCCATGGTGGAGGGGAGGAAAGTCTGTCCGCACCTGAGGCCCAGACGCCCACCCCCACTGGCTGGAGTATGGAGCTGGAAGGCAAAGCACTTGGCAGTTCTGGTGACCGTGAGGTTGGCAGCGTGATGTGGTCACCCCCCCAACACTGTCCAGGGGCAGGCAGCTCATAGGAGTGACATGCTTGAGCACTCACTGGGCGCAGGCCCTGTTCTAGCAGAATGGCATGGACCACCACCCCATGTGATCCACAGTGGCTCTCTGAAGTAGCTACTATTCTTTAATTATTATTATTATTATTATTATTATTATTTGTCAGGGAGAGAGAGAGCATAAGCCAGGGAGAGAGGCAGAGGGAGAAGCAGGCTCCCCCCTGAGCAGGGAACCTGATGTGGGGCTCGATTCCAGGACCCTGGGATCATGACCTGAGCCGAAGGCAGACGCTTCACCAACTGAGCCACCTGGGCACCCCAGGTACTATTCTTTACATCTGAGGAGCGTAATAGGAGGAAATTATGATGGACAAGACTTCGCCTTGCGGAGCTTACATTCCCAAGGGGGAGACAATGATAAAAAAAGTATTTACTCTAGCAGGTGTCTTAGCTCAGGCTGCCAGACAAGATACCGCAGACTGGGGGGCCTCAACCATACACGTTTTCTTCCTCATCATTCTGGGGGCTGGGAAGTCCCAGATCAAGGCAGATTTGGTTCCTGGTGAAAGTTCTCCTCCTGGTTTGCAGACATTGTCTTCTCACTGGGAGAGAGGGAGGGAGAGCGAGAGCAAGCTCTGTGGTATCTCTTCTTACAAAGCTCCCCAGAGTGGTCTCTGTAGAAAGAACAGCCAGTACAAAGGCCCTGGGGCAGGAGTATTTGGTGTGCCCATAGAACAGCGAGGGGGCGAGGTAGAGGACGGGCCAGAATGGTAGGTGTTAACATAATCTGACTTATACTTTAAGTAGATCACTCTGGGCTGTAAGTAGAATAAACTCTAACTCTAAGAATAGCAGCAGTGAGGTTAGCCGGGAGACTACTGCAGAAGCTTGGCCAATACTTCTCCTTTTCCTAGGCGTTCTTGTTTGATTTTGATATTGACATGATGCTAGGAGTTTGAGGAACTTTCTCTCTATTAAGTAATATACATATTTTTTGTGTGTGGGGGGATGATTTATGTAAGTGAAAGATAATCTACTTATTATTTGAAGCGTTGGTAAAATGCACCTGTCAGCATGTTAGATCAGCCTTTTGTGTGAGTTTTTTTACTCTGATTCAATTTATTTAATAGATCTATTCTGATTTTGTGGGTTTTTTTTTTCTAAATTCACAATAGTGTAACACACATTTTGAGAAAATTACTTATTTTTACTTAAGTTTTCAAACGTTGTATAAAGTTTACATCAAATTATTCTGCCGATTTTTAAAATATGAATTGTAACTGTAACTATATTCCCTTTTGCATGCCTAGCTGTTCGCCTTGTGCCTTCTTTCTCTTTTTCTCCTTCTCTCCCTTCTTCACTCAGCCTTGCCAGATGTTTGTCTGTTTAAACTAGTCTCTTGGAAAATAATGTTGATTTTGTGGATTCTCTCTATTCTTTTATTCTGTGCATTTCTTGCTGACTTTATCATTTCCTTTCTTCTGCTTTCTTTGCAATTGTGCTGCTAACTTAAGTCAGTTTATCAACTTCTAATCTTTCTTTTTTCCAGTGTATATACTTAAGATTCTGACTTTCTAAGTAATGATTTAGCAAAACATACAGATTTTTGTATTTTGTTTTGAATTGTGCTTTAAAATTTCTATAAATGTGGGTTTGGGGGCGCCTGGGTGGCTCAGTTGGTTAAGCGACTGCCTTCGGCTCAGGTCATGATCCTGGAGTCCCGGGATCGAGTCCCGCATCGGGCTCCCTGCTCGGCGGGGAGTCTGCTTCTCCCTCTGACCCTCCCCCCTCTCATGTGCTCTCTCTCATTCTCTCTCTCTCAAATAAATAAATAAAATCTTTTAAGAAAAAATGTGGGTTTGGGGGTTATTTGATTTTTGGTCTATTTGATCAATTTTTGTCTATTTGATCAATTTCAGGGAGAGGTGTGTTAAACCACAGGTATGTGGGCTTATCAACCCCATCTGATCTATTTATGTAATTATTTATTTATTATTTATCCACCCAATGTGGAGTCCAAGGTGGGGCTTGAACTCACAACCCTGATCAAGACCTGAGCTGAGATCAAGAGTCTGATGTTCAACCTACTGAGCCACCCAGGTGTCCCCCATCTGATCTTTTTAAATGCCTAACAGATTTTGAAGCAGTGGTGTCAAGAGTAGGCAAGCTTAAGCTTAAACTTTCCGTCAATATCAAATACCCCTGTTGCCTCCTTCAATGATTTTCACTGTGAATTCCATTTTCTCTGGTATTCATTTTCCTGCATCTGCTTTCTTTTTGTCCTCACTTAGCTGGGACCTCTTTTTCCCATACCTTTACTTTCAATCTCTTCTGGTTGAAATGGGTATCAGTAGACAGTCTATTGTTCTACTTATTTGAGAAGACAGTTGGCTACCAGACGCTGAAAACCGGAAGTGGAAAACTTAAGTTCCTGTGGGCTACAGCGAGCAAGGTGACCACCCCCTCTCCCCCCGTGTAACCCAGCTGGCAGCTGGGGCCTCCTGCCCCCTGGACATCTGGTTGTGTGCGACTCTTCCCAGAGCCAGGCCGGCCTCTACCCTCTGCTGCCACATGCCTGTGTCAGATCCACCAGGAAGACCACAGTTTTCATTTTTTTTTTAAAGATTTTTATTTATTTATTTGAGAGAGAGAGAGCACATGAGAGGGGGGAGGGTCGGGAGGGTCAGAGGGAGAAGCAGACTCCCTGCCGAGCAGGGAGCCCGATGCGGGACTCGATCCCGGGACTCCAGGATCATGACCTGAGCCGAAGGCAGTCGCTTAACCGACTGAGCCACCCAAGCGCCCCACCACAGTTTTCAAAAAAAATTCAGGTGAAATTCACGTAACAGAAAATGTATGACTTTTAATAAGGGAGCGATTCTGTGGCCTGTAGTACGTTCTCAGTGCTGTGCAACCACATGTTCCTAGCCCCAGGTTACCTCTGTCACCCCAAACTAAAGCCCATAGAATCAACCAGTCACTCGCTTGTCCCCTCCCGAATCCCCTGGCGAACACTGATCTGCACTCTATGGATTGCCCTTCTCCAGGTATTTCACGTAAACGAAATCACACAGTATGAGGCCTTTGTATGTGGCTTCTTGCACTTGGCACAGTGTTTTTGTGGTTTGTCCAGGTTGCAGGGTGTCAAGGCCCACATCTTTACTGATTTCCCCAAACACCCACTCATGTATGGGTACCGTATGCCTCTGGGAACGTCACCCAACATTCTACGTGGGTTTGGGGTGCTCTCACCACCAAGCAGGCGGCCTTCGGCCTTTTTACTGGCCTCACCCCATGCGCCCCTCTTCCTTCTCCACTTCCCCAGAGAAAAGACACACTCCACCTCATCGACCACAGAACATTCCCACTCACAAGAGTTTCAGCTTCTGCTCCAGGGTGTTTATCGAAGAGCTGCGTCTGAATGACTCTCTTCTCTCCCTGGATGCTGTTTTCTCCCCCTTTCCTTAGAGAGGACAGAGTGACAGCTAGGGGAAAGAAATGGCCAGGATTTTATCTGTTGGAGCAGCCTCGGTGGGGTGGGAAAGATGCAGTGAGAACCTATGCCCTGGTTTTCCTGGGACTGTCCCAACTTAGGGCTATGGTCTCCCTTTCTCGAAAGCATCACGTTTTGGAGGATAAATTATAGGGTCATCCATATATAGGAAGTTTGTGTATTCCCTGCTTTGATTATGACCACTCTAAGGAAGGGAGACTCTTCCGTGCAGAGGACATAGTTAGCCCTGGACACAAGATAAAGGGGGGGAGTGAGCAAACATTGGGAGCATCTGTCCGTGTCTAAGGAAGGAGAGGTTGCTCTGGCTACGGGACCAGTCCCATAGGCAGGCTGCTCTTGGTGAGGACATAATACTGGGGGTGGTCATCAGTGGACATGGATGGTGCCTCTCAAAAGGCAAAAGCCTAAATACCTTTTGATGAGGTTTTGGCTTCTCATAGAATCTGGCCATAGAAAGCAAATATACCAAACACATGGACACAACTCTTTCCGATGATCTGTAAGTTAAAGCCCTTGTTGTAAAGAATCCTGTGTCTCCCTAAACCATCTGCTCATTTACTTTTGTTGGGGTTTTATTGTACTGTGGGAAAACATATACAACATAAAATGTACCATTTCAACCATTTTTAAGTGTACAGTTCAGTGGCTTTAAGCACATTCACATTGTTGGGCAACCGTCCCCACCATCCATCCCCAGAACCCTTCCATCTTCCCAAACAGACACTCTGTCCCCATCAAACACTAACTTCCCATCCCCCCCTCCTGCCACTCCCAGGTAACCTCTATTCTACTTCCGTCTCTGTGAATTTGCCTACTCCATGTACCTCATGTGAGTGCAGTCCTACAGTATTTGTCCTTTTGTGCTTCTGCTCATTTTCTAAATTTTATTTTCTGTTTCATCATCTGTTTCATAACGGGAGCTAACCTCACGTGATACCATTAAGGGTTATAACTTACATTTGTGTGATGCTTTGTACCTTCTAAGAATTTTCTAACATATTCGTGTGTTTGAGTATCCTGACAATTTGCTGAAGCAAGCACAGGTCTTATTACCCTGGTGAGACTATAGTCCAGAGAAGCTAATTATGTTGTGTGAATTCACACAGCAAGTGGCTGACTTACAACGAAAAGCCCGGGTCTGCAGACTCTATCATCTTTTCGAGAGTCTGGCAACTTGTCAGAAGGCAGGGACGATTTCTTTCCTCTGGAATCTAAACCTAAAGTTTGGGTGACTACATTTTGCAGAAGCAAAGAAAGACTCATGTTGCATTTGTGAGCATGTAGTTAGGGGAGAACCATCACGTGGGGGGCAGAGCCCACTGGTGGAGAGCAGACGTGGGTGGGGGGTGCCTCCTGCCTATGCGTCTTCGTGGGAAAGGTCTCCACCTGCTGCCTCGAGCTTCACGCTCCTAAGGCTTGCCCTCTCGATCCGGGTTTCCTCCCAATGGGAGGGTTTAGGATGCACAAGATATGCTCTTCCAAAAAGGTTGGGCATTTCTCCAAGAGCCAGAAAAATCATCCAGCACTCAAACAGGCTGGAAGACAATTTTGTTTTTCCAAGCTCTGAAATAATCAAGATCTCACTGTGTACATGTTTGCAAACAAGAGGGAGACAATAAGCTCATTCAACATGTAGAGTTTTACTTGAAGTTCTATTGTGCAGGACACTTGCTTGTGAGGACTTGATTTGCTGCGGTCACTTTGTGAAAAAACCGGCGAGCCCAGGGTCCTGCTCAGAAGTGAGAGCTCAGTAGCCGTGTCGGGCAAGGGTCCATCCTCCCCGGGCATTAATGGTTCTCCTGATGTTGGGGAGGTCAGTTTGTTTATTTATTTACTTATCTGTATTTTAAGTAAGCTCTCCACCCAGCGTGGGGCTTGAACTCACGACTCTGAGATCAAGAGCTGCACGCTTGCTTGGGGAGGTCAGTTTAAACAAAGGAAAGCTGACCAGAGCTGAGTGACCAGACCATGGTGAAGGCATCTGGTCACCGATCCTCTGAGTTGGAGGGGTTTTCCACTTTAACGTGGCAGCTCTGTGCACACGCATGACTATTCTAATTACACTTTTAACGTTAAGACTCAGATTTGCTTTGCAACAGGAATACTGATGTTCTGTTGACTTCAGAAACTGGGAGTGTAGGGGGGAGAAACTTGGATGATGCAGGGGTTCTATCAGTGAGGTGTCCCAGCCTGTGTCTGCACACAGAGCAAGGGCCCCCTGCCAGCCCCTGACTGCCTCTTGGAGGAGAGGTCTTCTCGATAATTCTGTGTAGCGTGGGGCCTCTCACCCCTGGGCCTTGTTGCCTCCTAGTCACCACAGGTAGAGCTAAATGGCAAGGTAGTTGGGGATTTGGGACTGGGACCTCTGATGAAAGCCAGCTGTATACGCTTTCTCAGACTTCCATCACCCACCACCTAACTTGGTTCCTTTTGAGAACCGAGAGTGGTGTGTGGTAATAAAAGTGACGTGAATGACCGCACACTCTCCTTGCGTGT
The DNA here is from genome assembly GCF_054177405.1 of Leptonychotes weddellii. Lineage (NCBI taxonomy): Eukaryota > Metazoa > Chordata > Mammalia > Carnivora > Phocidae > Leptonychotes > Leptonychotes weddellii. The sequence continues at coordinate 6,037,717 of NC_138374.1, forward strand.
GGCCCCGGGGGTGGGCGGGGGGCAGGCGCAATTCCAAACATTTCACCTGCGGTAACTCATTTTTAAGTTCTCACACTTCCAAGTGAGGCAGTTTCTAGCATCATCATTCATGGTTTACAGGTAAAAACAGACAAAGAGAAGATACTCACTTGCCCCGAGTCTGCACGGAGAGGTGGCGGAGATGATGCTCAGACTCCAGCCCCCACCCGGGCCACCCTGCTGAGACTGCCTCCCTCTAGGCTGTTGGGGGGAGAGAGGCAAGGGTAATGGCTATCTGAGTGACAATATTGATTAAAGTCCTCAACATTGTCTATAACCTTTGACCAAACAGTTTCACTTCTAGGGGTTTATGCCAAGGAAATGGTGATGAAAACAAGGGTTAACTGGCAAGAATGTTTAGCACAACCCAGCTTGTAAAGTCGTACACTGGAAATAAACTATATGTATGATGTTGGGAGTGAAACATGGGTTAAATACATTACGCTAGATACACATGCATTGGACACAAAGTCTGTGCCTTTTCAGAGTCCCCAGACAGCCTGCTCATCTCTGTCTTCTGGGCCTCACATCCCCCCCTACACAGTCCCCCTCTATTTCCCAGCTTAGACCAAGTCCCATGAGGCCGGCTTCCCGAGCGAACACCAATGCACTCCACAACACCACTGTGAGTGTGGGAGAGTTAGCTCCTGATGGGGGTGACCCTCGACCTCTTGGAAATTGGGCAGATACTTGCTCATGTAGAGTTTTACTTGAGTTTTACAGCAAGTGGCTGACTTACAACGAAAAGCCCAGGTCTGCAGACTCCATCTTGCTTCTCCCCTTGGGGAACTATGTGGTGATAAGGTTCCTCCTTGCAAGGGATGCCAAGGGAACACATCTGTTGAATGACCTGTTGTATCTCTCTGGAGCTTGTCCTGAAATCACTGCCGGCATGATGACTCATCACAGAGCATTGCTTTGTGTTTTTCCTTGTATTTTTTCTTTCTTTTCCTTATTGTCTAGGCCTTGGGTCTGCACCTCCCAAATAAAGTCTCAGCCCTTCAATTCTTGCCTAAGGCTGTCCTTTCCAGAAGACTCGTGTGAAGACATTATATACTAAGCCGTTATTTAAAATGAGGTTGAAGACTCTATTGTTTATATATATTTTTCATCTTCTCTATATTATGATAGGTTTTGACATCTTAAGAACCCTTCTGGCCGGGGAGAGACTGCCCCTCCCAGGGCTAGCAAATTCTTAGAGATTGCAAATGGCTCAGCTGCAGTATACCTTTCACAGGCAACCTAAGTAGTCCTGAGCTTTACCTCCTCTTTCTGTCCTGCAGACCCCAGGAAGCCATACTCCTCTGCTCTAATTATCCCAGGGCTTGGCACAGACAACCAGAGGCCAGAGCCCAGAGCCTGACAAAATTATTCAAACTAGCCAATCTAAGCTGCTGTCCTGTCCTGTCTTCCCTTCCCAAGGAGGCTCCAATGAAAGCTATGGCCAAAGTTCTCCTTTGGCTTCTGCCCCTCCTGTCTCCTGACCATCCTGCTGCTTCCCCATGTGACCCCACATGGCATGCTGTGTCTCCTGTTTCTAGGACCTGGTGGTATAATAAACTTGGCTTTCCTGAACCTCTCCTGTGTCCCCTCTTGTGACTATACTTGACTGACCATCACCCAAGAGAACACTAAGCAAAGACTAGTTTATGACACACAAAAACGTTCACACTGGGTGCATAAAAAAGCACATTTATAAAACAATATGTTTCCATTCTTGTAAAAAACAAACATACAAGAAAACATTTGGAAGAAAAATACCAACATACTGATGGTAGTTAACGTTGGAGGTAAGATTGTGGGGATGTTTTTCTTTCTTTTTTTTTTTTTGTACTTTTATTTCTGAATTTTAAAAAATTTAAAAATTTTTCTGAATTAAAAAAAAATCCAAACGATTTGTACACATTACCTATTGCTGCATTAAAAATGACCTCCAAACTTAGTGGGTTCAAATAGCTATTTGTTGACAATTCTGTGGGTCAGCAGTTTGGGCTGGGCTCGGCTGGGTAGTTCTGCAAGTCTTGCCTGAGTCCTTCTGGTGCCTTTCCTGGGCCTGTTGGGTCCATAGGAGCCTACCATGTCTGGCCGTTGGTGTTGAGCATCTGCAGGGCCTCTCCCTCCAATTGGTCTTTCATCTGCAGGGCACCAGCTGCGGCTTTATTACATGACAGTGGCATTCCAAGAGGGTAGATCTAGAAGCATCGAGGCCTCTTAAGGGCCACACTCTATGCTCACCCAATGCCATTTCCGTCCCAATCTATTGCTCAAAGCAAGTCACAAGGCCTGCCCAGATTTGAGGGTGGGAGAACAGACCCCTCCTCTGGCTGGGAGAAGTGGTGAAACTCGAGGGTGAAAAGACTAGCAGACAGGGATGGAGAGAATGATGGGAATCTCCTTGTAAACATTGACAAACAGGCGACCACAGCATTTCAAAAACGTTTTCAAAGTTTCTTCTGTAGTCTGTGTACCTATTTTGAGACAATAATCACAAGTAACACTTTCATATCAATCATTTTGTGCAGGACTCAAGATTCTAATGGGACTTGAAAGGCAAATTTAAAAAATATTAAGTGAGTCCTACAGTGGATATATATATATTTTTTTTTTTTCCAAAATAGATTGGCTCTTCCTCTCCATCAGTTTGAATTACTGAGATTTACAGCATACGTATCAGGGAAAGAAAACTTCTTTAATTTAGCTCCTGGCTGCTGGACAGATTGTCAGATTTGTGCTAGTGATTAAAAAATGGATTTCTCACAATTCTGCGATTAAAACCCTACCCACTTTCCATTCCTGATTATGTGATAGGATAGGAGACATCTCTGAGTAGCTTAATATTATTAGATCAGCAAGAAGATGTCTAACATGACTCAGTGTTGTTCTTGAGAAATAATTAGCTACTTAACTGGAATAGACCTCCATGGAATACAAGTCTATCTCTTTTATAACATTTAAATTTGGAGGCTTAATTATCCAGTGAAAAATAGTCACTTTAGCACTTTAGTCCACTTGGCTATATATTGACATTATTAAAATGTTTTCCTGGTCTTTATGCAAATTGCTTTTTTTTTTTTTAAACCAATTTATCTCCTAGCAACCCAAAGTGAAATAAGCACTGAAAAATGACATTTCAAGAAGACTTTGGGCTCTTAATTCAAGCAAATTCCTCAGGTTTATCTGTTGATTGTCTAAATGAACAAATGGATTTGAGCCCACAGGTGTGTATGAGGCTGAGTTACTTCTTTCAACTGAACTTCTAAGCGGCTAATTCAATAGTCAAGTTCACACAAATAGACAGTAAAATCTACTGCATTTGGTCACCAATTCCAATCTGTAAGTCTGCACTCAGCTGAATGGGAGAACCGAACGTGAAGTTACTTAGGTCCACTTGCGACTTGGCCATGCCCTGGGGTATGCAGAAAGTTTCTTCTCTTTCTAGAGAGGCACCTCAGGGCTGGGGAGCTGGCAGCCACTTCTCCTCCCGGAGCTTTAGCGTCCTTCTCTGTGAAATGCGCACCAATGGGGCGCCTGGGTGGCTCAGTCAGTGAAGCGTCTGCCTACGGCTCAGGTCATGATCCCGGGTCCTGGGATGGAACCCCACTCAGCAGGGAGCCTGCTTCTCCCTCTGCAACCCCCCCCCCGCCCCCGCTCATGCTCTCTCTTTCTCTCAGATAAATAAAATCTTTTTTTAAAAAAATGTGCACCAAGTCTGTGTTCCAGGCTCAAGGCTGAGAAGGTAGACTTAGGCAACAAGCATGAAAGTGCTTTATAGATAGCACAGAGGTGCCAGCCATGGTTTTTCTCTTGGATGATGCAGCGGTCAGGATGGAGGCTACAGGCCCAGCTAGGACCCAGAGGGAGGGTACCACCCCCTTCCTGCTGGCCCACCTCCCTGGCCTGAGGCTGTGTCCCTTTGCTTCCTGACTCAGTTGCCTTGTGATCAGGTGCACTCAGACTCACTTCCTCCTGCTGGTCTCTTCACTCCATCCCTGAGCTGGAGGGTTGGGCTCACAGTGTGGGGAGACCCCTGCTCGCCCTGTAGAGCATGTGTCATTACAGCCTTGGAATTGGGGCTCAGGCTCCTATTCCTGTGGCTGCAAGCTCTCCCCGATGGGAGGGCAGAGGGTACCCCCGATGCCCAAGTCTGTGCCCAGCCAGTGGCACTCCCAGGGCTGCTGCTTTTCAGACACACTCACTTCCAGGAAAGGGGATGCGTGAGCCTGGACAAGGTCAGAAGCCCACCACCCCACAGCCCCCAGCAAGCAACCACTTCCCTCACAGCCTGGTCTCTGTGATGACTTGCCCACCTGTTCTTGTCCAGGACTCTTGGAGCGTGACAGAAGCCCCATTCAATCCCACAAGTTTAGGTAAAAAGATTTTCAGGTTTAGGCAAGCTTCCCTGTGTTTTGGGTTGTGCCAGCTGGAGAAAGCGCGGGTAGAAAAGAAACAAGCCGCTGGGACTTGAAGCCGGAAGCAGACCCCAGCTGCCACCGCTGGAGAACCCAGGTGGACCTTGTGCTACAGCGTGGGCCCCTGTGCTTTCTACTCTTGGCCCAGATTGCCCTGGGGACTCTGTATCTCCTGTGTCTGCCTCTGCTCGTTGTTTCGCTCTCTCTGACAGCAAGGGGGTTTTCTTCAGGGAACTGGATCTCAATCCCCTCCAGGCTGATGTCCATTCAGATCGTGGAGGACTCTTCCCTTCCTGTTTCAGCCAGCAAAGTCCCCGGGAAGGACTCTGATTGGCCTGGCTGTATCATGTGACATCCCTGGACCAATAATCCTAGTCTAGGTGCTGAAGGATTATGATTGGCCCGGGATGGGTCGTTTGCCCACCCCTGATCAGAGGGACAGGGTCTGTTCCCAGAAGAGGGAGTGTGAGGCTTCAAGGAGTGGTTGGGTGCTTTGCTCATCGGACGTTGGCCAGGACCAACCCAAACAGCTGGTCGGCTTCAGACAATTTGAACCCGGGCAAGGAGGGTTTGGGGTTTTGACCTTTCCCTCTCAGAAGGCTGCTGGACTCTAAATTTAAAATTTCCCCTTTCCCCCTCCCTATCAGTCTTCTAGCTCTATATATCAATGATTTCTCTCCTCCCTCTCTGCTTTTACTTCCAGTTCACCAGGCACTGTGAGTTAGGAAGGCATTTATAACTCCTAAGCTCCATCTAGCTGGGTGTGTTTTATGGTGTTCTAGGAAAACTCTCTTCTTCCATTCATCAGGCATGAATATAATATGGAGAAAAGATTTCCACAAAGGATACTACCACCAAAGAGCAAATGGAGAATTTTAAAACATTTTTGACACCTTAGGGCAATTGACATTTTAGATTCATGCTTTTGCTCTCCCTTACTAGAAATAAGACTTTCACTTGCCTGACCTTAATGAATGTTAAGGGAATTCTTTCATCGCTCAAAGACAAGTGCAATATGTAGGAAGCTAGTGGTAAAAACCAGGGAGACATTGACTGGTGTGAAACTGACACTCCAACATATCCTTGTCCATGCCTAATAGAAAACATGTCTTTTCAGAATCGGATATTCATTCGTTCTTTCATTCAACTAATATTTATTAAGTACCCAGAAGGTGCTTACTAAGTAGTGTTGACTAAGATCAACAACATTCCTGCTTTGAAGGAGCTTGCTTGGAGTTGGGGAGATAGAAGATAAGCATGCATGAATGAAAAAACAAGATCCTTCCAAGAGTGAATGTGCTAGAAATGCAATAAAGCAGAAAGTAGCCATGAGGGAAGCCTCACGGAGCAAGATCTTGACTTTGAGTCAAGAGTTGCAGTGGTTGGGAGCCCTTGGTGTGATGAGCTGGGGAGAAGCAGCTCAGGTAGAGGCAGGAACCAATTCGCGGTGTTGGGAGACTAGAACAGAGGCCTGAGGGTCCAGGGTGCAGTATGTGGGCAAAGGGAGAGAGGGGGTGGGTCAGAAAGGGATTCTATTTGTAGGGCCATGGATCATGGTGAAGAGTGGGGATTTTGATTCAGTGCAACAGGAAGCTGTGAGCAGGGGAATGATGCTTGAGGTTTCAGTCGTTGGAAGATCCTCCTTGCTTTGTGAGGCTCACCTGAGGAGTGCAGGTGAGCAGTGAGCATGGTCTAGCTGCAGGTGATAGCAGAGGAGTATCTAGAGGGAGAACAGGCACGTCTTGTTGACGGCGAGGATAAACAGGATGAAGAATGGAAGGAGATGGAGGACATGGCACCCCTCCTTCCCTCAGTTCTGCTCAAGGAAAGCTGAGCCCATTGGCCGGCAAGTAAGCCTGTAGCCAAACTTGGCTGCCTGTGGCGAACTGAGTTTTCTGAGTCACTGACAGTACCTGGGTTCTGTCTGTTATCTTGGGGGAAAAAAAATCCGAGTCAGAGAATGACATAAAATTTGTTTGGTTGCATGAAGACAATTTAATTCCAGTTGAAATGTCATTTCTGTGCCAGCAAACAAGCTCTACTCCATCACTATCCTTGTGCGACCCAGGGATTTAGTTTCACCATCCGTAGTAGTCAAGTTGAGCTAAACCAGAATTTGGTTTGGATGTGAATTTCAATTAAGCAGCTTCAAAGCCCGTGGATTTGGATGCACATATTATCAGCTGCTCTCAGAATAGCATCCTGTCCTCACCTGAAGCTGGAAATGCCTTGCAAAAACCATGTTACCACCCACAACTCACACTAACTGTATGGATTCTCTGGGAAAGCACTCCTCTACCTTGCAGGACTCTGTGGCAGGAGAGCATAACCCTCCACTGGCACTGGGACTGTCCTGTGAACTTGATTACTTAAAAAATTGGGGGTAAGTTGCATTTGGCGATAAATGACTATAACTGATACAAGCATTTCACATATAATGTGTCATCTGTTTGTCTCAGTGGCTCTGCAAGGGTCACAGAGGCTTGTGCCTTTCATTCCTCTTTCTCCTCTCTTTGCTCAAATTCCCCTAAATCAAAACAGCCCACACTCCTTCCACAGGCTATACATTCTTCTGCCAAAGAGCTGGAGCCGGAAAGGAAGTGGATTTGTGCAGGGCACGGAGTCAAAGGAAATAACATGAGAAAATCCTTCTGTTATAATTTCAAGTAAAAAGAGCAGGATGCAAAAATTGTCTATACGATATGGTAGGACTATATTCAACATGTACATGTGCCCAGAAAAAAAGGACTTGGAGGAAATATTCCACAGTCTTAACTAGAGTTGATTGGGGATGACAGAATGATGGGTGATGTTTTTGCTCTGAATTTTTAACATTTTTCCATGATTTAAAATAATGAATATTTGTAGTAGATATTTCTTGTTTTGTCCATTCAGAAGAAACTAGAAAACTTCTTCCTCTGCTTCAGCCCTGTGCCTCTGCTATGGGCTGCCCATCACTGGATCCCACCCCTCTGAATTAAAGGGATGGAGACATATATGACCCGAATTGAGCCAGTAGTGCTCCCCCATTTCCTGACCCCAGCTCAGGAATGGGCATAGGATTCAAGCCAGGTTATACGATATCCTAATAAATGGAAGAGAAAGGCAGGCAAGAGAGTCAGAGTTAGGCAATGTGAGGAAGACACAACACACCATTGCTGGCTTTGAAGATGGAAGGGGGCACAAAACCAAGGTATGCCGGCAGCTTCCAGAAGTCTGAAAAGTCAGGAAAATGGATTCACTTTAGAGCCTCCGACACCTTGACTTTAGCTCAGGGACTTCTCCACCCCAGAACTGTAAGATAATAAATGCACTTGAGTTGTGTTTGGGCACGAAGTTTGTGGTCATTTGTTGCAACAAGCAGTGAGACACTCATACAGAAGGAGAGAGGCCAGCTCTAAAATGTGGGGTGTCTGAGCTTGGTCAAGACGTTAAGGCACAGACGCAGGCTGGCTGCAAACTCTACCTTGGGGAAGTTTGTGGGGAGCCCTCCATTCCCACTGCAGCCAGTGGATGCTGTTGGTTATGGTACTCCAAGCACACATCTCAGTTCTGTAGGTACTTACGGGGCCCCTGGGATTACTGAAGGGAAGCTGGGGGGAGAGGCGGTCCCTCTGGTATGGAACAGGTGGGCCATCTTCCAACCACGGCCTGTGGGAATAGGGCATCTGGGGGCAGAGGGGCCGGCTGTGTGGGAGCATCAGTGCCCAGGAAGTCAGCTGACAGGTCAGGGGCAGGTACTGGGCACTCCACTGGCAGCTTGAGCCCCAGGGGTCTTTGGGAAAGGCCAGTGTTGTTGTCCTCCCACCCCCATTTCTAGCTCATGGACAGCTGAGTTAAAACCAGTCAAGGTGAGGGGTGCCCAGGTGGCTCAGTCGGTTGTTGAGCGTATGACTCTTGATTTTGACTCAGATCATGATCTCAAGCGCTGCATCGGGATCCACACTCAGCATGGAGTCTGCCTGTCCCTTTCCCTCTGCTCCTCCCTCGACCTGTGCATGTTCTTTCTCTCGCTTGCTCTCTCTCAAATAAGTAAATAAAGTAAAATAAAATAAAATTAAAATCTTTAAAACAAAAAAAACAAATAACACCAATCTCACAAGCTCTTAAAATACGTCCCATCCTTCTCACTTGAGACCTATACCTTCTTCATAAGAACAAGTTAAAAATGTTAAATATGTTAAAAATGGAGATGTATATAAATATTAACTCATTAAAATAAATATAATATAATTAAAAATATGTTTGGCTCTAGTTTTTACATGACAGAAATTTGGCCAAAATATCAGAGATGGCCAAATTTAATTATTATTGTGTATGTCTATACACATTTTACTGATGGGTCAGTAATGGATGGGTGAAATCCATAATTCATAAATTATATACTTATTCCATAAAATTTATATCTCTTACTTCAATTTCAGCAAAATCACTAATTATACTGTTATAATAAAGATTCTCACATACTTTATGTATCCTATGGGGTAATGTCAAATTAGACATTTCTTGAGTAATCAGAATTCCTAGGTTCTATTAATTTCACATTAGAGAAACTTTGCTCTATGAACAAGTAACTACTGAAGTCTTCAATATACTTCTTCAAGCAAAACTTAGATTCCAAAATGGACGGTGATTGTACATATCATGCTCGTGTATTATAATGGAATCACATACAATAAATTATTTTAGAAAACATTATAAGATATAATTTTATCATATAAATCACTATCACTTATTTAGCAAGTTTATCATCTCTTAAAGCAATGTCTACATTAGGTTAATATTTCTTAATTTCTTTCTTCAAAATTTTCAGTGCTGGGATATTACAAAGAGAACTGGAAATAACAGTAAAATCTCAACTTTTTCACATCTTAACTGAGAGTATTCCTTGATCCATAATGACCAGAAAATATCCTCTCTAGTAACTAATTTGGGCATTATTTTTTATGTAGATCTTCCTAGTTATCCAATCAGTTCCGTTCCTTTGTTCTACTTTCTTTACATATTAATGGAATGCCACATATTTTGTGTGTATTTTCCTTTGATGAAGAAAACTCATTTTCTTGGGGCGCCTGGGTGGCTCAGTCGTTAAGCGTCTGCCTTCGGCTCAGGTCATGATCCTGGGGTCCTGGGATTGAGCCCCGCATCGGGCTCCCTGCTCAGCGGGAAGCCTGCTTCTCCCTCTCCCACTCCCCCTGCTAGTGTTCCCTCTCTCGCTGTCTATCTCTCTGTCAAATAAATAAAATCTTTAAAAAAAAAAAAAAGAAAACTCATTTTCTTCAAAACTTCCAAAAATACTGTTTAATAATTACCAAATGAAGTAGCGGGGCACTTGGGTGGCTCAGTCAGTTAAATGTCTGCCTTTGGCTCAGGTCATGATCTCAGAGTCCTGGGATCTGGCTCCTGGCTCAGCAGGGAGTCTGCTTCTCCTTCTCCCTCTGCCTCCTCTTCCTCCACCCCCCTTGTGCTCTCTGTCTCTGTCTCTCTCAAGTGAATAAATAAAACATTTATTTATTTATTTGACAGAGAGAGAGAGAGGGCGCGCGCATGCAGGCAGAGGGAGAGGGAGAAGCAGACTCCCCGCTGAGCACGGAGCCTGACATGGGGCTCAATCCCAGGACCTGGAGATCATGACCTGAGCCAAAGGCAGACGCTTAACCGACTGAGCTACCCAGGCGCCCCCAAATAAAGCCTTTAAAAAAAAATGAAGTACCTACACTTAAATTATTTTTTTCTTTTGGAAGCTTCTGATAATATTATTAAGAGCAAGCAACAATATATATTTGACAACAATGGATAATGAAAATTCAAAATTGATTTCATTTTCCATCCATTTACTTTTTTGGTGGATCTTCTGTTCCTTTGCTTAATTCTTCTCATATCTTCTTTAAGTTTAATGTAATTGCTTGAGTGGCATTTACTTGGCATTCCCATTTTAAGTCTTAGAGAGGTTGTAGGTCAGATTTGATATATGTTTGATCAAGCTGTACCCTTTTTGGGCAGATCTAGAAAATACCCTTTATATGTTTGCTTAATTATTCTGAAGAATGCACCACTAGCTAACTTGAGACCATGTGTCCTAGTAACAAAGTCAAATTATGAGCTATACATGGGATGCTTCTGAGTTTTTGGTAAAAAAATTTGGGGACATACACTTTTTGTTTACTATGTTTGATGCCATTTTCATAGACTTATTCTCAACAAGCTTTTAACATTTTTAGAAGTAATCTCTACACCCAGTGTGTAGTGATTAAAGTGAACTCATGACCCTGAGATCAAGGGTCACACGCTCTACCAACGAGCCAGCCAGGTGCCCCTCAATAAACTTTTAAATCAATGCCACAAATTGAAAGTTGTTTTGCAGTTCTTGAATAAAAGACTACTGGGTATAAAAACAATGCAATACGTTCTTGTTTTGCTCTTCAACAATACGTATAATCAATGTTTGTTGTTCAACATGACTTTTGTCAGTGGTAACATCTAGTTGCTTTGAGTAATGTTTACCTACGGTTTTATTGTATGTAGGATTGATTCTCTTACTTTCTTACCTCCTGAATTAATCATCTCATTTTGAATTATTCCATCCTGAATAGTGATGTTTGTTTTATGACTTTTATCCATCTTACATTTTTGGCCATCCTCGCCTAAAAACTGGGATTATTTCTATTAAACCTAGAACATTTTTATTGCTTTCTGTAAATGTTGGGGTTTCAGTATGGTAAAAAGCACCGTAACTCTTGGATAAATATTGAGTCCCGAATATATCCTTTCAGAACATCACAATAGTGTTGTAGACTGGTATTTACTTGTCATTGTTGAATGCTGTCAGTGGTTTGCTCTTTATTCACCCCATTCTTAAATTTTTAGTACTTGCATGTGTGTACTTTTTTCCTATGTGTGCAAGTGACATTTTGTGTTATTTTGATAAAAAATCCAGATGTTTCTGGCTACAAATAACATCTTTGGCCAAAGCTGATCTCAAAAGTCGGCTGTGAATTACATAACACGTGTCACAAAATTCTTTGTCTTTCACTTTGGAATACGAAAACCAGCTTTTAGAGGTTCTTTCTCCATTTGAAAGAATGTTGGTATAGAGTGAAATACTTAGTTTTCTGCCATGCTCATGCTCATCCAATGAAAAATTGGATTCGCTAATTTGAATCGGATTGTGTTTTGCTAGAAACATTCTCATGCTGTCAAAGAGCGTTTACGCCATTTTTAGGATCGTCCTACAATAAGTGAGCGAAGCTCCAGAGATTTCTCTTTCTCATCCAATTTGCTAATTTCATGAATGGATTTTTCTTCAACTTCCAAAGGACAGGCCAGAGTTGCACTTGCTGCTTCTGAGTTGTGAATTTGTTATGAACAATCCTCTTTTTCATTCTCATTGCTTTGATCAGTAATTAAATCTTCATGTAGTGGGGATTTCCTCTGACCTCTTAAAGTTGTGAATTTGATTAGAATAATTTTCTCCCTCATTTTCATTGTTTTGATCAGTAATTAAAACTTTATTAAGTATAGAATTTCTAATGTCTTACTAGCAAATTTTATGTGGGTCATGCCTGACATAGACGTCTCACTTTAATTGTTTCTAGCTTTAAAAAATTTATGCAGATCACTTATTTGAAGGTATTCTGTATCTTTTTTCTTTTCTGAGCTCTACATTCTATTCTTTATTCCCATCATGATCTTGCCTTATATTTGCTCTCAGTGATTTAAAGATTTAAAATAGAATGTAGTTGTGTCTAAAGTAAATACAATTTAAATATATTTATATCAAAAAACAAATGAAAGCAAATGTGACCCTCAAAAAATCAACATTATTTTTCATGTTTTTAAAAGTTTCTTTCTTTTAAAATATTAATATCCATGAAATTTAAAAGGAAAAACAGAAAATATCATTAATGGGTATAAAAAGTGAAACCATTTTTTCAGAGCTGAATTTCTCTGTGATTTTGAAAGTCTAGCTAATCTCATTAAGTAGTTTACAAAAATAAGATTACTTTTGATTCTAGTGTCCAGAGTCCATCTAGTTGCAACCACAGGAGTTGGTATCATGCTTCATGTCTGTCATATCTAGATCCACATGTATGCAAATTTAAGAGCAATATGAATTATTTAACTACAGCTAAGTGTTCTTTAGTACATCTGGGCCACAAATTGGAATACAAAGAGAAGCCAGAAAATGGACTCTCAGTATCACAATGCACTTCACTATGCAAGAATCTCTTGTGTTCAGCCTATCTGGGAGGATGGATTTGACAAGGGAGTTAATTAGTCATTTATCTTACCTAAGCAGTTCTGCTGCTCAGATCCTCCCCTATTTTGAAGCTGTGTCTATTTCTGACATCCAGAGGCACAACCCACAAGCCTTCACGGCATTTGGGCTCAGCTACTTTTTGTTTCGAGGACATAGGGCAAGAGACTTAGAGAAGTGTTTCCCTAGAGCCTGAGCTGTTCTTACCCGAGTGGATGTTTGGGACTGGAGCGGAGCTCTACCAGCATCACCCGTCAGATCCCCCCAGGACAGCGGCACCCACGTGTTCTCTGAAACATCAGCGTGTGTGTGTGTATGTGTGTGTGTGTGTGTGTGTGTGTGTGTGACGTGCAGAGCCCTCAGAAGTCCAGAACCCAGAACTAAGGCCTTCTATCCATTGATCCAAACTACTTTTTTTTAAGATTTTATTTCTCAGTAATCTCTGTACCCATGGTGGGAATTGAACCTACAGCCCCCACATCAAGAGTCTCACACTCTACCTGCTGAGCCAACTGGGCGCCCCCAAACTAAACTACTTTTTGAGTAGCTCCCATGTTCCAGGTTCTGTGCCAGGCACTGGAGTCACAGGCTAGGGGCACTGAGAGACCTTTGGGGGAAGAAAACTGGAAAGGTGTATGGACGGGGCACCAGCAGGGCTGCTCTTGAAGAGCGAGAGATCACCAGGGGGAGAAGAGGGAGGAAGACCATTTAGAGGATATAGTCTGGGCAAACACAGATTGACAGAGGGCTGTGATGTCTGGGTGTCGACATGGCTGGAGGACAGGGCTCCAGGGAGCCAGGGACACACAACCACTCGGAGAGGTCTGACGCCTAGTTTCAAGGGGCCTTGTTCCCCGGGAAGGAGTTGGTACTTCATCTTATAGGCTTCAGTCTGACATGATCAGGTGTGTCACGTGGGGGAGGGAAACCTCCGTCTTCTCAGAGCAATTCTGGGGACGTGCAAATTAAATGGGCAAAAGATGGACTAGCAGGAGAGGAAACCAGATTAAATGACACAACAGCATGGGAATTCTCGAAGAACGTGAGTCAGGAGGTGGTTAGAATCCAAGGCTTCTGTCCCATCTAATAGGGGATGGGGAGGGCAGAGGGGCACTTCTGGGAGAGGGAATGCCTTCTCAGAAGACGGGAGAAAGGGCACTGATGGAAAAGCCAACGATGTCTTGGAAAGGAAAATGGCCCCTTAGAAGGATAGATGGGAGATGTGATAGTCGGGTACCAAAGTCCGTTGGGGTCCGAGATTAGAGGTGAGCTAGGGAGGGATGTATGCCCACTGAGTTCTTTTGGGAGGCTCCGCTTTCAGGCAGATAAGAGATTTCAGGAACACAAATGCCTTCAGCGCATGGTGATTTTATAGTGGATTTTTCTGAACCCCTTCAACAGTGTGGCGATGGCCTCGAAATGAGGGAAAATAGTGAAAAGAAACCCCCTGGGAGACCATGAGTGAGTCGGGGCAAGAGGTTCTGACTGAGGCCGAGGTCGGTGCTCCTTACAGTTTAACACGCACAGGACACATCTGGGGGTCTGGTTAAAATGCAGGATCTGATTCAGAAGCTCTGGGTTGGGGCCTGAGATTTTGCATTTCTCCTGAGCTCCCAGATGCTGCCGATGCTCTACTCCATGTACCACACTCAACACGGGAGGACTTTGACCGAAGCAGGAGGCAGAGCTGAGAGGAGAAGGAAGGTTCTTGACTTTGGCTGCACAATACCATCATCTACCTGTACCCAGAGCCCTCACCTTCAAGTCGTTGGGGGGTGGACTCTGAGCTCAGAGTCTTGTAAATCTCCCCAGGTGATTCAAACTGCAGGCAAGGGTGGGCGGTGGGTCTCAGAGCCGGTGTCGGCTGAACTTACACTCCCTAAGCCGAGTCACACTCTGGCTCCCACACAGTCGGCTCGGGCTCCTGATCCAGATGTCTGAGCTGATCAGGGCCCGGTGGCCGGGAATGGCTTTGGGGAGCTGAAGGACAAGCAGAAGACACACCTGGAAGGCCAGAAGTGATGACCATTTTCCTCTCCATCTTCTTTGTTGTTTTCCACTGTGCTGTCTTCCCTGGAAACGGTCTTCGTCTTCGTGGATCTCATTTCTCAGAGTCAGAAAGCAAAAGCGAAAATCTGCTGTTGTTTACCATGATTGGATAAATAGCCTTGAACCCTGGGCCGTAACTGCCATCCGAGGAAGACGGAGTGAGGCAAAAAAGGAGCGTGAAAAAAGCCCATTGTTTTCTTTTGTTTTAAAGAATGTCAATTGCTTTTTCTAATTACAAAAATTATAAGGGGCTCCTTGTAAAAACTTTCAAACATGATGATAGGTAAAACCAGAAAGGGCCAGGTGCCAGCATCGTTGTTTTATCTTAATTTCCATTACAAAAAACCCCACAAAAAACCCACAACCTCAAAGCACAGCCCAGCAGCTCGCACACAGTTGGAACCAAGAGCAGCCTTCTCGTCAAGTTTTCCTGCATCAGCCATTTGCTTTTTGACTTCCAAACTTTCGAAATGTGAAGCTGCTCTCATCTCCTCACCTGGAGTGATCACTACTTAATGGTAGTGATTAACTCTCCCGCTCAGAAGGCAGCTAGTTATTAAATAACAAGCTCCTGCCACATTATCCTTCTCCAAAACAATGCGCTCCCAAACCCCAGTGTTCTCCTCCCTCCAGCCGGGCCCTGGATGCGGGGCACGTGGCACAAACAGCTCCCCCCAAGGGGCGGGTTGGCGCCAGACCTCACAACCAGCTTCTCTCACTCGGGGTGGAAGGATAATTGTTGCAACAGACCATTTCCAGCAATTCAACTCGCATTCTCTGGTTCAAAGCCCACACATTTGTGCTAATGATGAAATGTGAAGTCATAAATCTGTGGATGGAGTTAATGAAATAAAATAGAGATTATTATTATTTTTAAAGATTTTATTTATTGATTTGACAGAGAGAGACACAGCGAGAGAGGGAACACAAGCAGGGGGAGTGGGAGAGGGAGAAGCAGGCTCCCCATGGAGCAGGGAGCCCCATGCGGGGCTCGATCCCAGGACCCCGGGACCATGACCTGAGCTGAAGGCAGACGCTTAACGACTGAGCCACCCCAAAATAGCGGTTATTTTTAAAACATTGTATTGGCACCACCAGGGGACATGTGGGGAAGACATTAAAACTCTGTGAATTCTTGAAGGTGCCAGAGAAAGGGAGGGAGGGGCGGGCAGGACTGCAGAATGAAGCAACAGGCTTCTTTTCACCAGAGACAGAGAGAGACCCGGGAATGGAGTCCGCGCAGGGCTGGGGCATGCACACCTGTATGAGGCCTGCCCATTCCATCAGAACTAAGAAGGAGATGGATCCTTTTGGAAGTACCTATTTCAAAGGGCTTGCAATGAATGAAGGGGGAAGGAATGAGGCCTCGATGATAATTTAGCAAGAGGAGGATAATCTGATGGGGTGATGGTGAACGTTACCACAAAGGCCTAGAGATGGAATATTCTAGCCAGAATGAAATCTTCCCATTGTCTCACCTTGTTTTATTTCCCTCCATAAGGTCAAGAGGAAAATTTCATCAATTGAGATAATTTAAGGCTAATCCCTTTTATTACCCAGTAACTCCTCTCTATACCCCCATTTTTTCCTCTGATGCAATTCATTCCATCCACCTTTACCGTGTGTCCTGAGCTCTCTGGCTGATAAGCAAGAGCTCTCTGCTCAGGAAGAGGCCGCCTGCGGTGACGAGGTGAATTTTCAAGTTGAGTCCAGTTTCCCACAACACATACCACTCTTGCAAGGGGCCCTCTTTCCCTTTTGATTAATGGTGCCATTTTGCTTGGAGGAGCTGATCTCCGACTCAGGGTCTGCCAAACCTCGCATTCTGGTAAACGGGTTTCACCTTTTAGATGCTCTCTGTTTACTCTTCAAAGTGTTCCGTGGGAGCTCTAGACTATAAAATGGCTCCCACATACCCATTTCTCATCTTTCTGAGCCTTTGCCTCCCATTTGAAGTGTCAGCAAATTAATTCAAGCCACTGCCCAGCTATGCTGATTTTTAAAATAAGTTGGGATGAAAATATGATAGAGTATGTCCCTGATGGGAAATGGGAAAGGGCCATGTATTTTTAGACCCACTCTAATCAACGACAGCTGCCTGGATGATTCAGGTAGAAATGGGGTCTCCTGACACCCAGATGAGCCAGGTAATTCAAGCTGTGAACTTTGGTGTGCTCTGATAGATGCTGACTGTGGAATGACTCACACACTAGTCATCAAATAATAACCAAATACATTGCAAAAATTACTCCCATCAGAAGTCTTGATCTCTTAGTATTTGTGATGCTCAAAAACTCATCACAAAACCCCTCCAAATATGTTAAGTGAAAAATGCAAATTTCAGAACAATGTATATGCTACCATCTGTGATTAAGGTAGGGGGAGAAGGTATATTTGTATTAGTCTGTAAGTGCTTTAAGGTCTCTGGACGGAGAAAGAAAACACAAACACAAACAAAAATCTAGTAATCTTGGTCCCCTGTTGGGAGAGATGGGGGAAATTAACATCATTTGGGGATTTTTCAGTGTTTGAACCGTATGAATGAATAACCTGGCAAAAAAAAAATCAAATCATTATTTAATTAATAAACTTTCATACCACAGATTGGTGATTAGGGGCTAAGGGAAGGAAGGCTGTATTTAGATGCCCCACTGGCTTCTCTCTAATATTTATCCTTTAACTGGAGGGAATACTTTGGGCAGAAATAAGGGCTGATGTGTTTGCCTTCTCTCATGAGCAACTCAAGGAGAGCACTTGACTGTCCAGCCTGAGGTAATTGAAGAAACCTGATCACTTGGAAGATTGCTGGCTAGTCTGTGGAGTGCATAGCACAAGGCCCCAGTGTGCACTTAAAAATGGTTAAATTAGGGGCACCTGGGTGGCTCAGTCGGCTGAGCGTCTGCCTTCGGCTCAGGTCATGATCCCGGAGTTCCAGGATGGACTCCTGAGTGGGGCTCCCTTCTCACTGGGGAGTCTGCTTCTCCCTCTGCCCCTCACCCCGCACGTGCTCTCTCTCACGTGCGCGCGTGCTCTCTCTCTCAAATAAATAAATAAAATCTTTAAAAACAATGGTTAAATTAGCAAATTTCATGTTACATAGATCTTATCATAATCTCAAAAATTAATATACAAACCCCCATTGAATTTTATACTTTAAATGGGTAAATTATATGGTATGTAAAGTATATCTCAATAAAGCTGTTAAAACAAATCAGACAAAAATCTGCCTTTCTCCAAGTTGTTGTAAACTCTTTGGAAGCAGAGGCCAGGCCTTTTATACACCCATATCTCATATTTAGGAAGGCTGGCTCAGACGGGTGCTGGTAAATGTTTGACGGCTGAATGATGACTCACACTAGCCGTATGGAGAGTTCAAAGTAACCTACTAACGCTATCTGGCTTGTATTGGAAACTACCTCTGTATAGTTACCTGGATCTTGATTTTCGTCGTCTAGCCACTTTTTCTTTTACAGTTTTTATGATTAAAAACAAAACATGAAAACTTTATGTCTCTACTTAAGAAGAAATCACAACTCAGTACCAACAACAAAAAATCAAACAACTCAATTAAAAAATGGGCACAGGACCTGACTAGACACTTCTCCAAAGGTGATGGACAAATGGCTAAGAGGCACATGAGAAGCAGCTCAACAGCCCTCATCATCAGGGAGTTGCGAATCAAAACCACAATGGGATATCACTCCACATCCATCAGTAGGGCCACTATCAAAAAACCCAAAGAACAAAATAACAAGTGTTGGTGGTGATGTAAAGATATTAGAACCTTTGCACACTGTTGGCATGATGGTAAACATGACGGAACTGCTGGGGAAATTCCACAAAACGTTAAGAACAGAACTGCCACGTGATCCAGCAATCCCACTTCTGGGGATATATCCAAAAGAACTGAAATCAGGATCTTGGGCTCCCAGGTATTTGGGCACCCATGTTCACAGCAGCACTCTTCACAATCACCAAAAGGTGGAAGCAACTCAAATGGTCATCGACAGATGATTGGATAAACAAGATGTGGTCCATCCACACAATGGAGTATTATTCAGGCTTGAAAGGGATGGAAATCCTGTCACATGCTACAGCATGGGATAAGCCTAGAGGATGTTATGCTAAATGAAATAAGCTAGTCACAGAAGGACAAATACTATATGATTGATTCCATTAACATAAAGTAGTAAAATTCAGGGGCGCCTGGGTGGCTCAGTCGGTGAAGCGTCTGCCTTTGGCTCAGGTCATGATCTCCAGGTCCTGGGATCCAGCCCCGTGTTGGGCTCCCTGTTCAGTGGGGAGCCTCCTTCTTCCTCTCCCTCTGCTACCCCCCCTGTTTGTGCTCTCTCTATATATGTCAAACAAATAAAATCTTAAAAAAATATAAAGTAGTAAAATTCAAAACAGAAAATAGAATGGTGGTCTCCAGGGCAAAGGGAAGTTGTTCAGTGGATAGAGGGCTTCAGATTTACAAGATGAAAAAGTTTGGGAAATCCGTTTTACAACAGTGTGAATATGCTTACCTCAGTGGTATATTCAGTGTGTATTATATAAGTAACATAAGTATATTACTGCACACTTCAAAAGAGTGAAGATGGTAAATTTTATATTATGTAGGGTTTTTTTTTTTTTTTTTTGCCGCAATAGAAAAAATCAGCTGTAAGATTGGTGAAAGGTTGCCAATAATTGAAGTTGATGGGTATGCTGGGATTCATCATGCTGCTCCATTTTAGTAAATGCTTGAAATTTCCTGTAATGTAAAGTAACTAAGAAAAGAACACAGCTCTTTTAGCACAAGCCACACTGAGAAAGACCCACTGGGCATCTGGATTTCTGAAACATCCAGAGGGATTTAGGACGCATGAGTTTGGGCGGACATACCGTTTTGCACACGGGTCATTTCCGGCATCCAAGAGGGAAAAGATTGCTCGGGGCTGCCTGTCAGACTCTGGACCACATCTACCAGGAACTTAGCAACAGGAAGTGGCACATTTTGGCTTCTCAGGTTCCTCTAACACACTACAATAATCTGAGCATTATCCTGAGGTGTGTAATTCTCAACTGGAGAGACGCAAATAATACTGATTATAGGACATGTATTTCTGATCTATTTTATTTACATTGTCTAGTTACCTGCCTGATACCTGATTAAACTTCTCTGCCTACCTTCCTGGAATCAGCAGTATCAACACTCTTAATGTTTTATTAAGCTTCTCAAACACACCATCGATCCCCCAGCCAGAATACGCTGCTTTGTTACCATGGCTTTAGTCCCAACGCAGCTTCTCGGGGATATTTGCCAAAATATTCTTGGATTCATTCGTAATCCATTTATTAACTTACATTTGAAGGATAATTGTCTGTGTAAGATATTAACCACATTATTATGTCCGTAAATGGCTACCTATATGAATCGGGAAATTATACAAAAATAACAATAAATAACAATATAATGATAACCAAATGTGGAAAATTGAAAGAACAGGCTAGCCGTCATCCAAGAGATCTCTGCATCATGCCAAAGTTCCAGATGAAAACGGAAGCAGTCACACAGCTGGATGTTTTATTTACCTGCTGTCAGATACCTACACATTTGAACAGATCAGGGATAGTTTTCAGTGCTGTGGATACAGATGTAACCCTAGCAACTCAAGAAAGACCAGACGTCAAAGGTGATAAAGCTGATGTTGAAGAGTGAGTTGGGGGGAGAAAAGTCCGGGGGATGTGGGTATATTATGAGAGGATAAAATGCCAGAACGTAAGAACGATGGAATATATGTGACACGTGTGCATGGAGTCACATAGTATCCAGCTCAGAAAAAGCTGTGTTCTGGGACATCAGAGGGTTCTACTATATAATGTACAGAGGTCTTGTGTCACCTTCTTCATTAGGGAGGGGGTGGGCTGAGACAATAGGAGAACAGGTTCCAAGTGCAATACATCCCTCGCCATTCAGCCAGCTGACTGACATCTCCTGACACTGGCTCATAAGTCTCCAAACCTTGACTTATGGGTCTAAAATACAAGTTACCCCCAAAATAATAATAAAAATAAAGGGTGTGCCATTTCTTGTGGTATTTCACTTTTGAGGCTAGCCTTTGATCTCTGCAGCATATTGAGAAATCAAGTTACTAGGTGTTTTTTTTTTTCCACTTCAGCCATTTGTCAGCAGATGCCATAAAAAATCTGAGTTGTCCCTCTTGATCTTTATCAGAGATTGAAGTTTCCTTTGATCTCCTCTGTGTGTGACATTTGTGCATGGTTTCCCTGCTTAATTGTCTGACTTTTAGTTGCTGTTTTAGTTTCAAAGTTAACAGTAGTTTTGGGTTTTTTGTTTTTGTTTTTTTTTAACTCCTCCTATTCTCAAGCCAGTCCTCTGGGTAAAGTATTCGATCTCCCAGTGATACCTCATCAGGTTAGCAATGTGTGACTCAGTTCACTTCTGCGCAGATGTGAACTTTCTGAAATGATGAGGAGCAGCATCTCTCGGAAAGGTTCACGAGGTTGTCACAACTCATCATTTCCCAGTGTCTGTGTAGAAGGCACCCAGGCTGGTTTGCAAAGAGCAAACCTCAGTTCCCCACAGTGGGGCCCAGTCTCTCCAGTTCAGCCAGGTTCTTCGGTTTATCCCCCATTCTTTTCCTTTCATGTGACAATCAACAGTGAAGCAGGAAGCAAAACAGGTGACCCCTTGTGTCTGCCCTCCCCACATTGTCCCTCCCTGTTCCAAGGTTGAGATCTGTGCAGAATTCCCCTGCCAGTGGGGGCCTCCAGAGCCCATCCTCACGAACACTGAGGCTTTTTGTATAGTTTCCCACACTTGTTCGTGCTCGTGCTGGGTTCACAAAAATCTACACTTTTTTTTTTTTTTGAGAGAGAGAGAGAGAGACATGCGTGAGCAAGGGTGGGGGGAGAGGCAGAGGGAGAGAGAGAATCTCAAGCAGGCTCCACACCTAGTGTGGAGCCCAATGTGGGGCTTGATCTCACAACCCTGAGATCAAGAGTCAGACGCTCAACAGCCTGCACACCCCAGGCGCCCCCACAATTGGGACATCTAAATAGCATATATCAGGGAAAGTGGATGAACATTTATTGGGGCAAATGATGTGTGCAACGCTTTGGAAATCTCTTTGTGCTATGGCTAGGCCACATGACACGAGGGAAAATGGAGGCTGAGGATGTTAGTTAAGGAATTTCGTCTCTTTGTTCACTATTTTAGGGCCTTACGACTCACACCATTTTCCTGCATTCTGTGGTAGTACAGACACATTTGGGCTCTCACAGCTCAGTACACGTACTTGTGTTTTCAAGTTCACAGCTGAGCTTCGCCCCGTGTGGAGGCAAATGGCTAGTGAGCAAGTGCTGGGAGGAGGCAGTGGTGCCGTGTGGAAGGGAAGGCTGAGAAAATGTGCTCGTGCTTCATCTGAGAGCAAAACACTTGAGAAACCACTTGAGGCCGCTTGAAACACTTAGGTGTACCAGCACACGGGCCCGAGCCCCCTCCCAGGGGAAGGACCACAACCCAGTGGTTTCCCCCATCCCAGTTCCTGAAAAGTGCAAGAAGACTGCAAGGCCATGTCCACCCATGAGGAGGGGTCCGCCCGCCATCCTCAGGGGCCGGACATTCTCGAAAGCAGAATGGGTTTTTCCAGGAGAAGCCGCAGCGAGTGGCCATCGGTGCCCGGGGTCCTTACCAGGAAGCAAGCACACAGGACGTGTGTTGATGGATGACAGACTTACTTCGTGCCATGCGTGGCCATCCTGATGACAACATTTGGTAGACATTTGCTCGGTGTGCGTTTCCTGTGGGGCTTCCCGTGTCTTGCAAGCTGGGTCTGTGACCGTCTCATTAACCACAGGGTCCCTCGTTCTACAGAGCCTTGTAGGTAGAAGGTGCTCGATGAGAAGTGGCTGAATGAGTGAACAAGGCCTTTACTCAGAGTAGTGCTTTTATCAGGGGGAGCTAGGAAAGATCCTTGGTGAAGCCGAAGGGAGGCCAAGGCCCCACGAGGAGAGGAGGGGCTGATGGCTGGGAGACGCACCTCCTTATCAGGGCAGCCAGGAGGTTAGGAGTGGTGGCTCGGTGGGGGAGGAGGAAGGACGTCAGGCGGGACCGGGGCTCAGGCCGGCGGCTGGGAAGGGGCCTGGGGCCGGGTGTGCGGGCAGGCAGCAGCACGTCCAAGGGAAGGGAGCTGCGCAGAGCAGAACCAGAGCTTAACTTCCTCACAGGAGGACATCAGGGACAGGGAGGGGATAAAGGAGGGACAATGAAAAAGGAAGAGGAAGAGGCCCTGGGGAAGGAAAGGAGGAGGAGAAGAGGAAGGAGGGAAGGAGGGAAGGAGGGAGGGAGAGCAGAGAAGGCGAAGAAAAGCAAAGGAGAGGAAAAATGTCCCCTTCTCCTATTAGGTAGAAAAAGCAGGAAGGCCAGGCGGACATGATTATTTTACAAAACATCACAGAAGGTGAGGGAAGACAAATAGCGGGAGAGCGGGGGCAGCTAATGCAGGCTGCAGCGCGGGAGAAGAGGCGCCTGTATCCATAATGAGAGGGCGAGATTGACAGGGAGAAGATGGGCCAGGCAGGAGAGGATAAATAGTAGCCCTGCTTGTTTGTAACTTTCATTTTTAGGTAAGGATGATTGGCACCTGGATGGCTTGGATGAAGGGAGCCCCCTGATCTTTAACTTGCAGGTCACATGGAGAAAACTTTGAGAAAATGCTCCGACATGGAGATGTCAACTTGAGTGACAGCCCCATGTGAGGTGCCCTGCACTGGCTGCCTCCTTTACACGCATCACTTCACAGAAATGATGACTGCCATTGGAAAGGAAGAATATCCTTCCCGACCGGGGTCAGGAAACTGACAGGGCCCACCCATTAATAGAAATAACTGTCACTTAAAATAAAATGCTTGGTGGAAAACTTCAGAAATCTATTAGATAACGTAGGGCCTGTGATCAGGGCCCCCATGAATCACTGGCGCTCCGATGGGACACCATGTGTGTGGGAGACATTTACATCCGGAGTAGCCGCCTCCGCCGGCCACGTGACTTCTTCATGCTGGACGTGTGGGCTCCAGCTCCCCGCATACTGGCCACCTGTATCTCAATCAGGAGCTTTCCCTGCGGGACAACACTGGAGGGGATCTGAAGGAAAAGACGGATGGCAACATACTTTCTGATTTGACAACTTCTGGCAAAATCTCTTCTGGGGAACTTTGATGGGATCTTGCTTTTGTTTTTGTTTTTTGTTTTTTGATGCAAATAAAATGTTGCATTGAGATATTTGGCTCCTTAAAGGGACAATATAACACTTAGGCAATTTTTCTTAAACATTCAATAAATTTCTTTTTTTTTTTAAAGATTTTATTTATTTATTAGAGAGAGAGAGAATGAGAGACAGAGAGCATGAGAGGGAGGAAGGTCAGAGGGAGAAGCAGACTCCCTGCCGAGCAGGGAGCCCGATGCGGGACTCGATCCCGGGACTCCAGGATCATGACCTGAGCCGAAGGCAGTCGCTTAACCAACTGAGCCACCCAGGCGCCCAACATTCAATAAATTTCTTAATTAGAGGGGCCTGCGCTACACAGAAATGACAGGGTTTGATGATAGGCTTGCAGGAAATCACCCTTCATGGCCTGGTCTTGGGTGTGTGATGTGTGAGGTTTGTGCTCAGGCTGGTGATGTAAATAGGAGAGGTCGACGTCATGCCCTGCATCCACTATCTGGTCTGATAGGATCATTAGAACAATGATACGATAAGTATTAATGAGGCTCTTTTAACAAGGAGACAGCTGAGGTGCAGAATGATCGAGGAGTCTCCCAAGAGCAGCCACCTACCCAGACTCCAGTGAATGAGACGGCCCTGAAAGATAGGCATTATATCCATTGTGTTATAGATCAGGAAACTGAGGTTCAGGGGTCATGCAGCTGAGAAGAAGAATAGGAAGGACTTCAACCACGGCCCATAGTGCTTCAAAATCTACTGCAAAGAGCTTTCAAAGAAGACTGTATCAGTGTTCTACTGCTGTGTAACAAATGAACGCAAACGTAGTGTCCTCAAACAACACCTATTCTCCCACAGTTCCGTGGGTAGACATCTCCTGGGATGGGCTGGCCTCGGTTTAGGGTCTCACAAAACTGAAATCAAGATGTCTGCTGGCTGGGCTCTTCTCTGGAAGCTCTGGGGAAGAATCTGCTCATTCAGGCTGTTGGCAGCATTTAGTTCCTTGTGGTTGTAGGACTGAGATTCCCCATGCCCTTGCTGACTGTTGGCCAGAGTCACTCTCAGCTCCTACAGGACACTTTCCAGGCTTTGCATGTGGTCCTCTCCATCTTCGAAGTCAACAATGATGCACTGAATCCTTTTTCTGCCGCAAACGCCTCTGATTTCTCTTTCTGCCACCAGCCAAGGTCTCTGATTATGTTAGGCCCACCCGGGTAATATCTCTATCTTACGGTCAACTGATTAGTTACCTTAGTTACAGCTGCAAAATCCCTCTGCCACATCATGTACCACGACTGCAGGAGTGATGGCTCATCATATACAGGGGAAGGGATTGCAGGGGAGTGGGAGTCATCTTAGAATTCTGCACACCACAGACCATGAGCTGGGAATCACTGGCCCTTGGGTGCACACCAGTGCACTCTCAGCTTGAGGGAATCCACTAACTCCTTCCTCCCAGGAGGGGACTAGGGAGACAGCCCACCAGCCAGAATCCATAGACACAGCTCCCCCAGAGCCTCTGCCCTTCAACACTCAGCCAACAAGGCCTGTTTTCCTCAGAACCCCTTCCCCCACTCCAAGTGTTTCTGGGTCTCTCAAGAATGCTTTCTTCCCAGAAATCTGACTGAATTAGAGTTTATCACTTCGCATCCCCTCCCTTATGTCACTCTCATTGTCTGGGCTGCTGGAACTCATCTTCTACATGCCAAGCGTGGACACAGGCCCTTCCCTTGTATCTACATGGCCATGGAGGCTTGGGGATAACATCAGGGGCTATAGTGGAAATGAGGACACTTTTTTGTTTTATTTATCTATGTATTTATTTATTTATTTAGAGAGCATGTGTGCTCATGGGCAAGGTGGGAGGAGAGGGGGAGGGAGTGGGAAAGGGAAGGAATCTTAAGCAGAATCCACACCGAGCATGGAGCCCGACACAGGGCTTGATCCCACGACTCTGAGATCATGACCTGAGCCGAAACCAAGAGTTGGACGCCCACCTGACTGAGCCATCCAGGTGCCCCCAAATGAGGAAACTTTTAAAATAGATTCCAGAATTTACATCTCTTAGAGTTCACTGGCCATGCCCTTCACAGGGTCCCCTTCTGGCTCTCTCTCTTCTTAGGTGTCCATCCCAGATGGCCACCCTCAACAGGACCAGCCAACTCCTCCCAGGAGTGAGGGGACTGCTTTCATCACATCCCTCAAGCCAGAGCTGATTCAAAGCTGTGCTTCCCCTCAGCCCAGAGGGGGAAAAAAACCCCTCCTCCCTGTCTGGTTTCCTGGACAAGATGGAACTCCTTGCCTTGGAGAGACAGCCTTGAACATCAGCACACAGTGTTTGATCATGTTGTGGCCTCAACCTCTCCATCCCAGAGCAGGCTTGGGGCTCTACTCCACATGACTACAAGGACACTGAAATGTCCTTCCCACCCCCAAACAAACAGACCTGCAGTCTTTTATCAGGGACAAGGTCGGCCTCCATCTCTAGCTAAGGAGGAAACTGCAAGCAACTTTAAATCTGTAACTTCATTTTTAGCCAGTAAGATTTAAAAAAAATAACTATCAGTGGTGAGTTCAGCCTCAGAGCACCCAGTTAGCAAACAAAATAAGACCCAGGGTGCCATGGAGTGTCTCAATTCAGATTCCCCAGAGCAGACTCTGAGAGGGAGAGCTACATGCAGAAGGTGTATGGGGGAGGGTTGTTGGGAGGTGAGCCTGTAAGAAAGTAAGCACTGAGCAGAAGGAGAAGTGGGTCCACAATGCAGGTGCAATAGGCATCTGCCCAGCCGATCCTCCAGGAGCTCTGAAGCCAAGATGTGCCCAAATCTCGGGAAATGGGCTGGGCTTGGTATCCCTGCTTTAGCCAGTCACTGGCTGCAGGCTCCCCCAGTGGGTGTAACCTTGAGCAAGGAAGTCTATTCCCTGTGGCCAAAGGCAATTGCCAGGGAGGGCTGCAGCTGTGAGCATGAATGCTTTCATCCTAGAGGAGGAATCTGGGCAGAATACCCCAGCATCCACCAGAAAGAGGCACTAAGACAGGACTGAGAGTTATGAAAGAAGGAGAAATCCATCCTAGGAAGGCTTTCTGGAGAAGTAGCATGTGAGCAACCTCTGGAGGACTGGGAGGACTGGGAGGACTGGGAGGAGGGAGGCCACGTCACAAACAATGTGGGACCGGGATCTGTGCCCCCCCGATAGCCTGCTGCAATTGTGGAACTTGCCAGCCATTCCCTTGGCTCTGGAAAGCGGGAGGCGTGGGCTCTGTGAGGGCCAGGATGCCCACGGCTCTAGCAGGGTTTGACCCTGGGGTCTCCTATCCGTCAGAAAAATGCACGGGAAAATAAAAATAATGGAGAGGTTAATTAATGGTGCCCGCAGACTTCTTTTTAACCTCCTCCACTTCACTATGTCAATAATAACTCAAGAGTAGACTTTCCCCAGGATATTCCAAAGCGTGACTAATTGCAATAACACCGAACACATTTCCCCCCTCCATGTCTGCTCCAATTTGGAAAATGATTTTGCCCTTTTCCAGATAAATGATGTGAAATGGGTGAAGCATTTGAGCCTATTTGCATAGTAAAAGCTCAGATGCTAAGACCTGGGCACATTTAGCAAATCCTAGGCACTTCTTCAGAAACCAGGCCCAGCAAATAGCCTGACAGGTGGGTGCCCTGTTGTGCGCACAAGGGCAGAGACCTACAGAATCCCCCACGTCCGTTTATAACAATGCTTTTCGAGAACTAATCTCCCGAATCACATGGGCAAGATTTCTTTCTCTGAAGGTAAATTTTGCTACTAAGAGATTCAGCTTATGGTGATCCCAAAGGTCCCAGATTCCCAAAGGTCATGAAATACATTTATTTGTTAATTTTTATTTACTGCCCGAGACATGAGGCTTTGAGATAGATATGAGTAGAAAGTCCAGCAAGGACAGGAAGTTTACACGGCCATTGTGGGAAGTGATCTATGCGACTGGAACACATCAGGGACACAGATGACTTGCAGGCTATGCTTACCACATGCCTGTCACCCCTAAGTCCCAAAAAAGGAAGTCTGCCATGTGGTCACTGTGTGCCCCAAGCCAGGTACTTGTGTTAGATAGCCAGGACGGCCTTCATTTATTTCACTTGCTCTCTCTACCCCTTTGGATCATCCTCTCCCACACTGGCTC
This sequence comes from Leptonychotes weddellii, assembly GCF_054177405.1. Taxonomy (NCBI): domain Eukaryota; kingdom Metazoa; phylum Chordata; class Mammalia; order Carnivora; family Phocidae; genus Leptonychotes; species Leptonychotes weddellii. The sequence continues at coordinate 6,065,872 of NC_138374.1, forward strand.
TGGGTTGGTCTTATGTCTTGCTTTGGCTCCTGGGACATTAGCAAAGAAGCTAGCAAAGGCAGAAAACGTGCCTACATGTTGGGGCTTTCTCTCTTGCTGCCCTTGGATGCAGGATATCCAGATACAAACAAACCTAGGCTAGGCTGCCGGGTGAGGAGAGACACACAGCCCAGGATCCCTGTCGCCCAGCCGATGGCCAGCCAACCACCACACAGGTAGGTGAAGCCATTTCAAACCCCACCAGCCTCCAGCCGACCTTCCAGCTGAGCATTGATGCATAGTGTTCTCAGCTGAGTGAGTCAGACTAGCCCAGCTCAAAGTGCTGACAGGCAGCATTGTGAGCTACATAAATGGTGCTTTTCAGGTAGCGATACTGTTTGGGAGTGCTTTGTTACACAGCAAAAGCTGATGGTTCAATCTTAGCCCTCAGTCTCTTCCTCTGTAAAATGGGTTCATAGGGTTTCCTGAAGCTGAAACATGTCCTAGTCCAAAAGAGGTACTCAGAATTTGTTTGTTCCATCCTTTTCTGCAAAAGATGAGATGTTGTGAATTGGCCCCAGTTCTTTATTGTCTCTCCCATCACATCTTGCCATGGCCTTTCTGGGGGAGCATTGGCTTTGGACTTGGCCGTGTGATTTGCTTTGGGTGGGGATACGTGGGCAGAAGTGGCAATGACTGGGTTTTGAGCCTAGACCTTGAGAGACCTGCAGGGCTCCCCGTGGCCCTCCGGGGCCCCTGCCATTGCCAGGAGAAGGGCATCCTCGGGGTGGGCCCCTGGTTGCAGGAGGAGGATGAGAGACGAGTCCTCACAGAGCTACCTCCAGAATCCCCCCAACCAGAGCGGACTGAAGCAGAGCTCAGCCTGGATTGTTGACACCAGCTGACCTTCACATTGGTGAGAATAAATCATTGTTGTCTGAAGCCACTGAGGTGTAGGGTAGTTTGTGACACAGCGTTATTGTGGCAACAGCTAACTCACCCAGGCAAGGGTGCAAACTCACTGACCACATTTGGAAGACTGTGTTCTGGACAGTTCTCGAGAGGATCTGGAAACAAGGCCAAGGGAGAGAAGGTATGAGCAGGGGCTGGCCCCTTACTCCTGCCATGTACCTGTTGACCATGAACATGCTTGTTGACCACTGCAGAGCCCTCTGTGGGGAGCAGCAGAATTGAGAATAAGTTCTTCCGCACCTGATGGACAATGTGCCCTGCGTCAGGGGCCGCGTTAAACACGCTACACGCATCAGCCTTCCTCGTCAGGACAGCACGAGGAGGCAGGTGCTGCAGTCATACTGCCCCCCCCAAACCCCGAGTCAGGAAACAGCTGCAGGGTGAGGCTGAGGAACGTGGCCAAGGGCACGCGAGTCAAGAGTTGAAGTCTAAGGTCCGACCCTTGGCAGGCTCCCCTCTCGGCCACCACTCTGCAGCCTAATTCCACGTGGGAAGGCCCAGATTTCCCGGGTTTTAGCAGTCGCCAGCCTCAGCCAGTGCTTTGTGCTTATTGTCAGAGGTCAGCAGCGCTGTGGCCTTGAAATATCATATTTCAGTTTACGAACTGAAGAAGGCCTTTGTGCAGAAAACCAGTTCCTCACACCCGGAGTCTGCATTCATGACGGGGGTGCCACAAATTACATTTTTCTCTTTTTTCAAGAGCCCTCTGTTGCAAATGTGCCGCAGAGTACGGATTCCTGCGAACAGGAATGATGTTCACACCTGAGTTGGCTGCCCCTTCAGAGAGAGCAGGGATGGCTAGGCAGGAGGGAGCTTCCTCCATCAGCTAGCGAGGCACGGAATCGCACTGCGACGCAACAAGCGGCTCGGAGCTCTGGTGCAGCTCTCGCACTTGGTCCCACACAGGTGATGCTCCCAGGAGGGGATCCTGTCGTTGGTCTGCCAAACTGGGGCCCCTGGAGCAGGGCAGCTGGGCTGCGCCAACAGGTGTCACCTGGGACCGACCGTTCTGGGCAAACCAGGGAATGTGTTGCCCCTTCCCGTCCGGGAACGTTCCAAAAAGAACGAATGGTTACCTTTGCGAAGCACTTTATGTTTTACGGAGCCCTGTCGCCTCCCCTGCGAAGAGATATCAGAGGATCGCTTTCCAGGTGGGGAACCTGAGACCGGGAGCTCGAAAGGCGTGTGACAAAGCATGTGCGTGGCACAGCGGTGACCTGAATCTCAGCTTTTCTAACTCCAGCTCCGATTCCTTCTGCCACAGGACGTCGGTGGGTCCTTAAAATCGTTTTCCATGACCTGTGCCTAGAAGTCACCTGACAAATATTTGTTGAGCGAATGGGTGAACGTAACAGCCAGAAAAATAACAAGGAACAGAGCAGCACGGTGTCTTGGGAGTTCGTCAAGGACTCAGAGGTGGTTTGTAATGTACGAGAATGGCTCTGTTCTGTTGGAATTTCTCTGAAATCTCCTAATACCTTAATTGCTCCTTAATATGAAGGGATTCTGCAATATCCCCTTCTTCTGTTCTGGGGTTGCTAGAAATGAGTACTTTGTTCTTTCCGGCGTGGGAGGATTTGGTGGAGCTCTATAATCAGCAAAGTGGGAATAATGTCTTTTTTCATGTGTTCTCGGCCCCCCTCACGCCCTCCAGCGATCCTTTCCTCCTTCTGAGTTTTGAGACGCTCCTTTATTTGTGGTCCCCTCTTCTACCCGGTGTCGAAGGGGGTGCTGCTGCCTTTTATAAAGGCTTTGAAAGGCTCTCTCTTTCCCTCCAAAGTTTCCACTGAGGCTGTGTTGCTGGAAACACTTAGGAAATTAGTTAAGTGGCGTGATTCCCCACGCACTTCTAACATTAACCTTCATTTTTCTGGAGAAAATGCTTCCATTCCCAAGAACCAGAGGGAGCAGGGAGTGAGGTGCTGGCGGTATGTCCTACTCAAATACTGTGGCTGTGGCGTCCACGAATATAGCTTTTAATGATGTCTTTTAAAGGGATGCTTTCTAGAAATAAACTCAAGACAAGGAAGGAAAGTATGCTCTGATCTCTCTGTGTTCGGCCCTGAGGCCTCCGTGACTGCCTTCTCCTTCCTAATCTCCACCTGTTTGCTTTGCCAAATAGGAGAGGACGTGCTCTGATCTTCAGGAAGATCTTTCTCTGCCTCCTTGGATTAACGGAACCACCCCTGCCCACCCCTAACACAGCAGGATAAAGCCCTTAGCAAAGAAATCGAGGACACAGGTAGAGCCCCTCTTAGAATTGGACAAGGGAGCCCTCGTTTGGGTTCAGCCCACGTCTGTGGCATCAACCTTCACTGTCCAGCTGGAGACCGTGATTGTAGGACAGGCCCCTGCTGAGTGTGGCCCTTGGCATCTGTCAGTTAGACATAGATTCCCAAGTCAAATAGAAACAAGGGGGGCCCCCCACCCCAGGGCTCTTGGGTATTCCTGTCACCACAAGGTGTGGATGTTCCTCCCAGACCTCCAGCTTCCTGGCCCTGGTCTCTCCTGGCCCAAAGGGCTTTTGAGGTCCTGTTCCCCTGGGCTCAGCTTTGAGGTGTTGTATTCTGGTTCTCAGAGAAACAGACCCAATGGTATAGATACAGATACAGATATGAGGAGATACATTCTAGGAATTGGCTCATGTCGTTATGGAGGCCAAGAAGTTGCCCGATGTCCTGGAAGATCCAAGGAAGCTGGTGGTGGATTTCAGTCTGAGTGCAAAGGCCTGAGAACCAGGGGAGCTGATGGTGTAAATCCCCATCCAAGTCTGGAAGCCCAAGAACCTGGAGTGCTGATATCTGAGGGCAGGAGACAGTGCCCCAGCTCACACACAGACAGAATTCGCCCTTCCTCTGCCTTTTTGTTCTACACAGGTGCTCAGCAAACTGGGTGATGTCCACCTGCTTTGGGGAGGGCAGACATCTCTTACTCAATTGATTGATTGGAATGTCGATCTCTTCCGGAGACACCTGCACGGACACGCTCTGGAATAACGTTTTGACAACTTTCTGCGATCCCTTCGTATGGTGACGTGGACACAGATCATAAGGCATCACAGGTGTAACTCACGCTGCAGAACTTTCCATGGGATCAGGCTGGGGCTGGGATTGCCCCCAAAATTACCGCCACTCCCATCTGTGTGTCCAGGAGCACTCGCCTCATAAATCGCTCACGCATGAACTCTTGTCCAAGAGGAACCTAACATACGACTCCAGCTTGCAAGAGAAGAACTCATGAGCAGGAAGCAAGTATTACCACAGGAATTCCTTTTGTTTCTCTGCCACAGTGTTTGCTCGGGGAACTCCGGACTACGAATCACTTCATCAACACAGCTGCCCAACGGGATCAGCAGCAAGCTCCTACTGTGACGGTCAGCGTGAAGCTAGCACCTCGGACTGTGGCGCCTCCCAGGCCTGCACCAAACCTTTGTGGCGAGTCCGTGTGTTCACCCACCCGCTCGCCCGTGTGTTCACGGGGGGCACAGGACTCTATGTGCTAGAACCTGTGCTCGGGGGACATATAGACACAGTTAGGACCCTTCCCAGGATTCCAGGGTGCACCGTGGGGGACACAGGCAAGTAGACAAAGACAATGGAGTGTGATGGCCCAGGAGAAGAGAACTCCAGGCACTGTCCTGTGTCCCCAGCCTCACTGCTCCAGGGAAGGGGACTATAAGCGTCCTGAAGGCCAAGACCGTGTCTTGTTTGTCTTTGTGTCCCTGGTGCCGGCATGTGGCCAACACACAGGAGGCAGTGAACAGGTTTGCTGAATGAGAGTCATTACAAAGAAGGGGCTCCCCCGCCCCAGACCACATGGGGCTGGGGTGGAAGAGGGTGGTCAGAAAGGCTTCCCGGAGGAGCCGGTGCTGAGCCGAGTCAGCCATGGCCGGATGAAGACAGGAGAGGGAACAGTGTTGTACTCAGAGGAAATAGCATGGGACAGGGACGGGGTGCTTGTGACACCCCAGAGGGCATGAGAAGGAGCAGCACAGACCCAACGAAGTCAGGGAGCCTCTGGGTTCAGGATGGATGTTACTGAAAGGCCAGTAGCAGGGGAGGGTCCTGATGGAGAGATTGGGGTGGGGAGAAGTGGGGAAATAGAAACCATCCTGCAGGACCCTTGCATGCCATTCCCACACGCGTCACAGTAGGAGAGACCGGGGGACACCAGCTCAAACTCCTCGTCTTGTCTGCACTCCATCATCATGGCTTTCCCCACCAGCACGTGCTAGGGAGCTTCACTGGTCCACAGGTATGTGCAGTAGGAATGAGATACTCATGCATGATGCGCATCCCCCCTCCGCCAGCCCCCTTCCCCCGCATGAGTATCTTGTTCCTACTGCACATACCTGTGGGAAGAGAGGAGGGGGATCAACAGAAGGAAAGGACTTAAAAGCCACAGGGGAGGGGCAGCCTCTGTGCCGCTCAGAAGCAGAATTTTGAGAGAGAACTGTCTCGAGTCTGAGAGTCCCTATAGGAATTGCATAAGAATGGGAGGAGAAAAGAAAGAAGAAAAAGGAGTTTTCAGAAGTGTTTCATTCTTCTAAGGAGACTGGAATCTGGAATCCAGTCCTTGGGATGTACTCAGGTCCTACACGGTTACCCTGGAAAAGGTGGGAGGAGCTTCCAGGGTTTAGGTGGTTACTTCGCTCCCCAGCATGTGAGGAGCTGGGTACCAAGTACCAAGGAATATCCGAATGTAGTGGGTTGCACTATATAAACAACCTTCCTCTTGCTTTGTCTCCATCCTCAGAGACTAGGCTGGCTCCTTCCGAGCTCTGTGCCCGTTAGCATTACCTTAGCTTATCTGCAGAACATGATCTGCTCAAGAAATCTCCAAGGTCAAGTATGTCTGGTTCATCTCTGAGATATTTCCAAGATCCCTAGGAAAGGAAGAAAAAGTGAAAGATAAGAGAGATGATAAGGAAAGAAGGAAGAAAACATGTCCACCCACTCGGTGCCAGACACTAGGCCTGACACTTTGTGCACTGAACATGAGTTAATCCCTCGCCAGCCACACACAGCATGATTTACTGTCCCCAATGTTTGAGGCAACTGAGACACATAGAGATGGAGTAACTTACTCAGCCAGTCAGTAGAGAGATTAAAACCCAGTTCTACCTGACTGACAAGTCTGGCCTCTTCGCAGTAGGGCATTTGCCTTTCCAAGATTTATGTCCTACTGCCAGATGGAGTTGCTCCGAATGACCCAGTCCTCCCCAACCGGCATTCCACGAACTGAGAATGATGAAGGATGGGAGTCTATGAACTTCTCCAGGTGAGCAATCAGTCCCAACTCACCGCGGCCTGGCTGAAACTGATCCACTGGGGCATAAAAACAGGGCCCTGGAAACATACCCGGTATCCTTGTCCCACCTGAAGACAATGTGGTCTGGTGGGAATAGTGGAGGGTGGGAGACCTGGGCTCTACTCTATGACCTGGCAAGTCAAACTCAACGCCCCTTAGTTTTCTACTCTGTAAAATGGAAAAGCAATATTTATTAAACCCTTTGGAAGCTGTTAGAGAATGAAATCTACTGTAGATGTAAAGTCCTTTTAAAGAACAGTACGGAAAGAATACATATGTTTGCTTCAGTTATGCTTATATCTCGTGTGGTAATAAGGTTTCTGTTTTGTGTGGTTTCACATTCTTGGAAGTAGGCAGGGCAGGCATTTGTATCCCCATTTAGCAGATGTGGAAACTGAGACCCAGGAAGCTTATGTCACATGATTGGTAGGTGATGGGGGAGCCCTTGCCTTCTGAGTTGTCATCACCCGCCTCTCCCTCCCTGCTGCACCCCACACCTGCCTGTCTTCCAACCGGGCCTATCACCCACCTGATGTGCCCAGGGCTGGCAAGGCTGTGGTTTGACCTACTCGTGGTCCAGAATGTCACCCGAGAGGCTACCAGCATGGCCAGGCCCTACTGGGCTCAGATCAGGAAGGGAGTGTGAGCCTGGCAGGACACAACCCGTCATCACTAACAGGGAGGAAAAGCCACTGAAAGCCTGGTACTGCTGGTGGCTAAGCACTGAGTGTCACCTTCAGACAAGAGGGGGAAGTGACAAATGTGGGTACCCCTCAGTCAGTGCTCAGCAAATGAATTTACTACCTCCAGTCTCAAAGTGCTGGTCTCGTTTCCATGGAATAACGTTTATTTCAGTTTGATGGATGAGACATAAATCAACTTCTCTGTATTTGCTAGGTGTACTATACTGTTTCTTTAGGAAAAAAAAACAAAACAAAACTTGAAAGGTAATTCTTCCCAGAGCTGGACTGATGATTGCACGTGTCCTATTAGCAGGATCTGTAAGACCAAGATTGACAGCTACTTTAGTGCCCCCCGGCTGGGCACGGTTTGTTTAACAAACACGGCAGGACACATACATGTTCCCCTGGCTGCCTGTTCTCATTCCCATCTCGTAGTATGGCACTGTGCCCACTCTCAAGCCGTCAACTCCCCATCCTTGGGCAGAGGTGCCAGGGAATTGGGACTGTAAACTGGCACCGTGCAGAACACAGAGGATGCCTGGCTTTGCCTCTGTCTGAAGTCACTCAGTGCCCCCAGCAACCCTGCATCTTTCCATCTGCACGTCCTCAAGCTGGCACCTGAATGTTAGGACAAGACTCCGAACAAATGATACAATTAGCAATAGTCGCTAGCATGTATTGAGTGTTTGTCCTGGGACAGGCACCATGTTAAACTCTCTAGATTCTTCCTCTCATTTAAAAGCCCAGCAACTCTCACAGGTGCTCGGCTGGATAACATTATCAGCCCCATTCTGCGGACGAAGAAGTAGAGGCTTGGAGAGCTTACGTAGCCCGCCCACCGCCTGGAGGTTGTAAGCGGCAGAGCTAGCAGAGACCCAAGGGCAGGAGCAAACAATTCACAGGTAGGACAATTCAAGGGGCAATGATTATATGAAACAGTTGAGGACTGGAATGAATAAATTATAAGGAAAGCAGCACTTTCTTATCTAACCACATCTTATCTTTCGTACTGGCAAGCAAATAAATATTTCTTACAATAACACTCGATGCTCTTATGGTGAATTGGAAGTGGCTACAAATATTGGACATTCCTTCCCCAGGAACGTAATGCCTTGGTCCCCTCCCTGGAGGCTGGGTGGGCTCTGTAGCTGCTCTGAACAGACTATGGTGGAAGTGACACTGTGTCTTAGGAGACTGGCGGCTTCCGGTTCCTTCCTCTGGGAACCCTGGCTCGCTTGTGGCACCCTGAGCCACCCTGTAACAAGTCTGATTAGCCTGCTGGGAGGAGGTCCCAAGACCACCTGGAGAGGGGAGGGATTTGACAGAGCCAGGGTGCGGGATGTGCGGAGAAGCCGTCCTGGACCCTCCAGACCAGACCAGCTGCCAGCCAAACCCCTCCAAGAAACCCCAGTCCATGCCCCACAGGGCAGAAGAACCAGCTGGCTGAGCCCTGCCTGAACACCTGACCCACAATATTGTGAGAGAGAATGAAATGCCTGTAACTTTAAGCTGCTCACTTTGGGGAGAGTTTGTTCTGCAGCCGTCTGTCACTAGAAGAGCTGGTGGACAGCATCAAACCTTCCAGAAGCAGGGTACACCAAAGCCAACTTTCTAGAAAGCAATTTGGTAACATGGATCTAATTAGGATCCTTCAAATGTTTGCTTCCACTGATTCTATAATTTCATTTTGAGGAACCTACTCTAAGTAACCCAAAACGTGGGCCACACTTATAAAGATTTCATTTCAGCTTTATTTCTATTAATGTAAAACTGGAACAAGCCACATGTTGAACATGACAAAAAGTTCTAGCATGAGCAACAGTGTCTCATGCCATAGTGCTTTAGAAAGCTGTTGAAGAGTTTTACTGACAGCGGAAAGTACTCTAAATTGTGTTTTTAATAGTGCTTTTCAATGTTAAAAACACCTACATATATAAATGCTGTAAAGAAATATGCCAAAAATAATAACCATGGTTGCCTTTAGGTCATGGAATTATGGGTGATTTTCCCCCTAATTCTTCAAACTTGTCTCCACTTTCCAAGTTGTTTATGAGATGGCATTGCTTTTTTCTTATGAGAAAATAGAGCAAAAACAAGCAAATACAAAAATGAAACAGGAGAAAAGTCTTTGAAACTAATACTAAGTTAGAGAACACTGAATGTAAGTGGGCACTTGGGTAAAATATGCCTTTCACCCAAATACAAGCTAAGCTATGCAGGTTGATGTTCTAACATCTTTTCCATGATTTACACTTAATCTGTAAAAGTTTGAACAAAGATGTCTTGTGAAATTCTACAGATGAATAGGAGCTGCTGGGTCCAAATATCTCCTTGTTCAGGAAGCCCCAACCCACCCCAAGCAGGAAGTGATCCACCCCCGCCCATCCCAACCCAACTCCAAATTTCCAAAGCGCTTGATGCTTCTTATTCATTTATCCGCGTTAAGTGAATGTTGGCTCTTGCCAGACCCTGTCCTTGGTGCAGAGATACAAAAGAGCAGGTTCTTGCCTTCAGGGCATTTACAATCGAGTCTCAAGGCCCTTGGTACCTTCTAGGTTGTACTAGATGGTGTGCCTATGGCTTATCTCTTCCATCGGCCTGCAAGGTATGGGAGGGCAGCAGCCTCCAAGTCAGACCCTCTTCTGTGTTCCCATGGTACCCAGGCCGAGGTCAGGCACAGAGCAGGCCCCTGTTCGGAATCTGTGGAAGGAATGATGCATAAAATGCCCTGCCCGTCTCTCTGCATTGTTGTTGAGTAAACCGTGCTGACGTACAGGAAGTGGTGTGTGAGTAGCGATCCAACATATAAGCAAGGAGTATTAGAGTTATTAATTACATGGAATGAAAATCACTGAGCATTTTCACATAAGAGGGAAAGTATCCTCTCGTCTGCATTTGTCTGAGAAGCAATTCTGCATTCTAAAAAAGACTTTCTTGTCCCAAAAAGTGGGAGCAGGGAACACAGATCCAGAGTCTCCAAGATGTCAGTTCCCCCACACAAGCTGATCAGAGCGCATATATGCACCCCGATTGCTCCTGCTATTGTTCTGCTGTGGCAACCTTTAATACAGCCTTCATGGAAAGGGTCAGTGCTGTAAGCAAACAGCAAGGATCAATGAAATTCCACAAGCATGACTGAATGCCAAAGAGAACACTTCATTTTCCTTCCTATCTGTGACTGTTTTCAAAGGCATAATCCCTTTTTGTAGTTTAAAATCTGATTGTTTATAAGGAGATCCTAGAATCATAAACATTAACAGAAGGGCAGATATGGAGCCTTGGTCCTCTGACTGCCATGTGCCTGGCTTTCAACTCCAGTAGCTGCTGACACTGCAGATACCAGACTCCACCTGGAGAATCTTACTTAGCAGGTCGAGTGGGGGTGGGGATGGGCATGAGATTTCCACGCAGGTGTCCTGGGACCTTAGGCTGAGGAACTGTGATGTGTGGGGGGTGCTGACTGGGGGGGATCTCCAGAGGTAAGCTGTTAGAGGGATGGGGAACAGAGTGGGGAGAAATAAGCTGAGTTTTTCTTATTAGATTTTATATAGTCATTTGTTTGCATATTTTACACAAACATTTCTTTAAAGTCAATTATGTGCCAAGACAATGACTGAAACGACCCAACGGAGATCACTGGCAAGCTGATGGACCTTTCTATGGGGTGATGGGGGCAGAAGCCAGCTCACCATGGGCTGAGTAAGTGGAAGGTGAGAAAATGGAGCCCATGTGTGCTGGTGGCTTTTGCATGAAGCATGGTTTTGAACTAGAGGATAGGAAAGAGCGAGAGAGAGAATGAAGGGGGAGTGGGAAGAAGGGAAAAGAGGGAGGAAGAGAGGAAGGGGGAGAGGGAGAAGACAGAAGGTGACAGAAGGGGGATCCAGGACTTCTTGAAGATGGGTCGATGGGTGTATTTAATTGCTGATGGGAAAGGACCGATAAGAAGGGAGAGGCTGATGATCCAGGAGGGGCAGGGAGGGTTGTTAGAGTGAATCCCACAGAAGGTGGGAGGGGATAGGACCCCGAGGCTGCAGAGAAAATGGCTGGAGATAAGCAGCTGATCTCCATCTTAGCACAATGGCTAAACAGTGGTCACATCCCAGCTCTGACACACACTACGTGCAAGTGCGATAGCCTCTCTGTACTTCCGCTTCTTCATCTCTAAAATGGGGATGAGGGGCGCCTGGGTGGCTCAGTTGGTTAAGCGACTGCCTTCGGCTCAGGTCATGATCCTGGAGTCCCGGGATCGAGTCCCGCATCGGGCTCCCTGCTCGGCGGGGGGTCTGCTTCTCCCTCTGCCCCTCCTCCCTCTCATGCTCTCTGTCTCTCATTCTCTCTTTCTCAAATAAATAAATAAAATCTTTAAAATGGGGATGAGACCAGCGCCTACCTCTCAGGGGTGTTATGAGGAGTAAGTAAAGGGGCACAGGTAGAGACTCCATGGTAAGCGCTACGTAAGCATTATCTGTGGTTGAGAAATGAGGAGAGGATGGGTGAGGTCAGGTTAGTTTACAGGGTTGGTCATGGTCCTGCCTGAGGCTTCTGTTTTCTCTGTGACCGGGGGAGCCAGGTCATCTGCTGAGAGGAGGGGCTGCTGCGGGAGAGCAGGGCAGACTTTTGAGGAGGGGCAGAGATTCAAAATGGTCCTAGTAGGAGCTGGAGAGGGCAGTGTTGAGGCCCACGGGGTACAGTCTCCAGCCCGCCTGGGGAGCAGCAGAGAGTCAGGCAGGGATGTGGTGCGCAGTGGGGTCCATTCAGGGTAGGGCCTGTGCCCATGGGCATGAGGGACAGACGACCCCCTCTGCTTCATCCCTTTGTCTCTTGTTCTGCTCTGGGCTACAGGTGCACCTGTTGACCCCCAGGCAGCAAACCCACAAGCGAGTCACTCAGACAAGGCAGGCAGATGGCACAGGCCAAATCGTGGATCCTGTCAAGCAAACAACTAATGTGCTCGGACCTCGGTTCTGCGTTAGTAGCATTAGCCAAGGGCTCGAGAAAACGTCCACAAAGTGAGTCAACAATCACGTCATGATGCCAAAATGAAGCTCTCTTTCTGCTAAGGGAGGCAAGTCCAGACAGCAGTCCCAATGCTTTAAACGAAATCTTTTATTTAATTTCTCTTCACGGGGAGCCCTTGCTGTCCGTGCGTGCTGGGTGCTCCCATGTCAACAGCACCCTAGGAAATGTTTAGTCAACGGCTAGCCCTCAGACTCCTCTTTGCTGTTTATAGCACAGGACACTGGCTGGGAGTGACAGGACACAGGCTGACAACTACAGAGCCAAGGAACAAACCTCACTTTGTACACACAACTCCTGAGGGCCAGGATGAAAGCTTTGTCTCCTCCAACATCGAAACTCTAACATCTGCTTGACAAAAACGTCTGATTGGATGATTCTTATGGAACAAAGTCTAGGATATCAAGCTCCATTTCAAAAGAGCTTTTTCACTGCTCGCCACTTAACATTAGACTAATAACATTCAGTATTTGTATGGTTCGTTTATGTTTTCAAAACACACAGAAACATTTAATTAAGCAGTAAATATCTATCTTTTCCTTTCAAAAAGAGCTCAAAGTAAGGTCCGTCAAAACATGATTTTAATTTGATCACCTGCTTTTTAAAGTCAAATCTCTCCGACTCCAGCAAAGTGTGGGGTGGAGGCAATTATCTAAATTATTCAGGAAGCAGAATATTGGCCTAAATCATCACATTCCTAGAGAACAAAGAATATCTGTCAGTTCAGCCGAAAAAGCAGAAAAATGGAACACTTTGCTCTTTTTCTACATGAAATAGCACATACGCTGCCTTATTTTCTCTGAGCTAATTGGCTAATGAATTCTATTTGACCCTGTCCAAAAATGGAGAAAAATCCTGAGAAGGTGAAGCCAAGAAGTTAAAGATTCCTTCTCTTTGCACAAGTCGGAGAGGAGAGATTTGTATTTACCAAAGGTTTTCTGCTGTAAGTTTCTGTGCCAAATTGGAACTTCCTGAGGAATGGTGCTCTGGGGGTTTCAGCTAACCCCCATCTCCATTCCTAGCTTTTCACCTGAAAAGATTTTACAGTCACAGAACGAACTGTAAAGAACAGTTTTCTATTCAATTATTCCATTCTTTACAAGTGATGTGGACTCTGAGAAGTGACTCATGTAGCTAACACTAAAGTTTACAAATTACACTGCTTCACTTGTGATGACATAACTTAGGAGGAAAACCAGCTTTGTGTAAAAAGCCTCTGACCCTGGAAATGGTGAGTTTAGCCAGAAGCACTAGATATCCTATTCTGTTCATTAAAACAAAAAGTTTCCTCCTGAGATGGAAATGAGTTTGACTTTAAATAAAATCAAATAAACTCAAGTTGATTGGATAGAAGGGGAGGTTCAGGGGTGGATCGTGTGTTATTTATTTATTTTTTCAAATACAACAACAAATCACCAATTAATTAGGATCTGAAAGAACAGAAGTACTTGGGATTTCTAATTTTGAAGTTCTCGAAGTGTAAGTCCTTTTCGACTCACAAAGCTTATATGGCAACACAGTATGTTTGGAATAAAGTGTGGGTGGAGTTTGGGTTTCTGTCCTGGAGTTCGTCTGAAGGAAGGAGCAGGAGGGCACCATTATGTGCAAACTGGAGCCACGGGGGCTTGGTCAACGCCTCCTGTGGATGACGAGCCATCAGCTGATTCATCTTGATTTCGTTGCTGCTGACACCTGCTCTGAGAGCCCGTCCTGTTTCCATGGTAACCAAGGGAAAGCATCCTTGTCCACATACTTTCGGAACCTCATTAAATCAGGCAGCAGGACAGCAGCTGTGTTCTCCATGCGTTACTCTGACAGCCATGGACTAATTTTATGATGCTCAGGTGATTCTGGGCCCTTTCGAGGCCAGACTATTGAGAATGTGTAGATAGTGAGACAGATGGCAGAATAAATAAATATTGCCAAAGTGTTTAATGCACACAAATTCTCTGAAAGGTGCGAACCAACAATGGTGATTTTATTGACTGAGGTAATTTGAAGCCAAAATAATAAATACGAAGGGGACGGGAAGCTCTTGGAAAATGTTAACTTGAGACACTCTTCTGATGATAATAATCTCTTGGAAAAATAAGGCTTCACGGTGTCACTAATGTGGTTCTAGGGCAATGTGAGATGTGAACTCCAGAACTTTCTCCTCTCCACCTCTTATTATTTGCTGGATTCTGGAAAACCTAAAGGATGTTCCCTTTACACACACCAGGATATAGATGTTTGATAAAACCAAGAAGTCAGTCCAATTTATACCAGTGACATGAGGATTTAACAAACACTGAGGCAATAGCTGGATTATTCCCACGGCTGTTTCCCCCCAAGGGTCCTTGAAGGTACACGTTCTGTCGAAAGGAGTCTGGGACAGCTTGCCTGACCCAGAACAAACATGTCTTGCTGATTCCCAAAGATAATCCAAAAATCTCTTCAAGCTGAGGACAGTAGAGCAAGCGTTGAATTCATCAGTTTTAATGGAGATGACCAACAGCCAAGAGGAGAGTCCCAACGGCTTCTGTCATTCTCATGTAGCACAGAGCAGTGGCTTCTTCCTCTGATCTAGAGCTGACTCCTTGGGGTCCAAGCTCTGCCCTGCTGCTGCCAGGGGAATGGCCTTGGGCAAGTTGTCTCACCTATCAGGGCTCTTACTTCGCCTCTAAACCGAAGATAATAATGGTGCCTACCTCCTGGGGTCAAACTGAGAATGTAATGAATTCATACCTGGCAAGCGCTTAGAACAGTGCCTTGTGCATATTATGTGCTGCTTAGTGGGTAGCCAATTGAGGGTTTTCCTTCTATTATTGTCATATTGTATGAGTATTGTTTATTTCTTATGCTAATTCCAGTTTTCCCGTGAATCTGTTACAAATAAATGGTTTGACTTTGGAGAGAGTGAGACCTGTGCTTGAAACATCCCCCCCGCTTTTTTTTGCATATATATTAGCTGTGCCATCCTATGTAGTGACTTCACCACCCTGAGCCTCAGCTTGTGCACCTGCAATTGCAGAACCCACCAGCCTGGGGGATTCTGAGGATGAAGCGAGTGACAGTCATCTGGTGTCTGGCTCAGAGAAGGAGCTCAGTCCAGGAAAGCTATTAAGATCATGTCACTCTTGGTTTTAAGAAGTCGTTGTCAAAGCTATGTTAAAATCTTAGGGAAGCTAGGCTTTATTTTATCTGACAGAGAATTTAAAAATAATATAGAGTGAGGTAGTGACCAAATAGATTCTGGATTGCACATAATTTTTGAAAGTAGGAAAGAGACTCCTCCATTCCTCCTTGAAAAATATGCTCTTGACTTTGCATGTGTGTGTATGTGTGTGTGTGTGGATTCAGCCCTTAGAGGAGATTCTATATCTTTAGGCTTCAAAAATTGCAAAGCAAAATGTTCTCTGTGTTAGAAGAGGTCAAGAATTATGTAAATGGTCGTGTCATTGATTAGAATCAGAATACCATTAATATGTCAAGAGTTGGAGCTGTCACTAGTTACCCCAACTTCTCTATCTCTGTAATGAAAAAAGATGTCCCTCACTAGGTGATTGTCCAATATACAGAGTTTTATGGTTACTCTGAAATTGGGTAACAGTCGTATGTAATCAATTAAAATTACATTATGCAAAATAGAAAATCCCTACTTTGTGGGCGGGGGGGGGGTTGTCCAAAGTCCATGAATAAACAAATGTGGAGGGAGAGAATCAGGAGTGGCCTCAGTGACCAGTATAGAGCTTATTGTTCCTCTAGCACGTGTTCTTCCTGGAGCTATAGAATTCTTCCGCTTCCTTCTCCACTCTTTCATGCTGAGCAGGACTGATTTGGGGGCACGTAAGAAAATGACACCACTTACATTATTTTAGAATATGAAGAAACATCTGTTGACATGTGTCATGCCTAAAGCCCTGTGCTAATTACCAGAGGGAACTCAGAGGTCCGTCAGACACTGTCCTCCTTGGAGAAGCCTAAGATCCAAAGGGAAAGAGAGTCATCTATAGTTCTACAAGGATGGAATGGAAAAGAAGTAGGGTAGAGGGGGATGGAGTACATGCTGCCACAGCCTGTTTTGCTAAGTTAGAACCTGGTGTTGGCGTGTACGAGAGGCTGCTCACACTTAAATTCACACTAGGGACATGGCCCAGCCCATTCCATGGGAAGGAAGGAGTTAAAGAATATTACACAGAGCCCCTGGCATCCACCCCCTTCTCCTAGACATTCTTCCCTCTGCCAACAAACTTCCCCTTCCATGGAAGAAATTGGGAGAAGTATGGAAGCAATCCATGCTTGTAGAAACATGGGGAAAAAAAAAAAATCCAACCATCCAAGATGACTATCTGAAATTTTGTTTGATTTACTCCTAATCATTTTCTTTGTTTTCATTTCTTTGGTGTTAATGTACAGATGATGACATTGTATATTTTTATCTTGATTTTTCACTTAACATTAAAAGAAAGCATTTTCATGCCTTTATAAAATCTTTGCGCACAGCAGTTTCTGACTGCATGATGTTCCATCCTCCCATAATTTACCTAAACATCCCCCTCTTGTTCAGGTTGTTCTCTAATCTTTGCTGTTATAAATAATTTGCAAGAAACAGCTTTGTGCTTACATCAGCATTTCCAAAACTGATATCTCTTTAAAGATACCGTGTAGGATGTTTTCATAGGTAAGCTTAAAAGAACGAAATATCTGTGCTCAAATTAGTTTGGAAAGCCTGGGTTGAAGAAATAAGCTTCTTCCCAGCAGGAATTTCCAAAACCTTTGTACCTGGTGTACTGTGAATCTCTAACAGAGGGATATGATTCCCAGACCTGTTGGACCATGGAACCCTTTCTTTTCAAGAGCTGGTTAGCACGACTGACACTTTTCAATAGAATTAAGATGTAATTCATATTTTTTTGCAAAAACACATTTGGTGTGTCTTTCAGACACATTTTAAATGACTAACATATTCCTGATATCAAAATCAGACAGGGGCAGCTGAAGATAGGAAAACTAAAGGTCACTCATTCATGAACAAAAATGCAAAACTGAAAGAAAATATTAGTAAATAAATTACAACAGGGTATGAAATAGATTAAGAATGCAAAGGCCATTCACTTTTAAGAAATCTATTTGTGTAAATCATTACATTGAAAGATTAAGAGAAAGTCCTGTGATCATCTCAGGAGACATTAAGACATCCTACAAAATTTCAGATTTATTCTGGGTTTAAATAAAAAGAAATAACTCTTAGGAAATAGCTATAAAATAAAACTTTAAAAATGATACAGAATATGTATTAGAATATAAAAATTAATATTTAAAGATGTTTAAATAAAGATATTTGGGCTAAAGTTAGGATTAAGACAATAATTCTTCTCTAAGAACCATTTTTCTACACTATTTGGGAACTTTAGCTAGTGCAATAGAACAAGAAAAGGGAAATTAAAGAAACAAGTACTGGAAACCATCAGTATTAATAGGTTTTATGATTATTTATCTAGAAAATCCAAGGAACCAAATGAATAACTATTATAATCAACTTTAAATTTTAGTTTAAGTTCTAAATAGACACAAGATGAATATATAAAATTCAATTGCTTTCCTTTATTACAATGATAATCAGCTAGAAAATATAATGGAAACAGAGATCCCATTCACAATAGCAATGAAAAGTATAAAATTTGGAAAATGAATCTGACATATGCATCTTGGTTTAAAAAATTGACAAAGCTTTTCTCAAGGATAGTATATCCTAATTAAATAGAGACAGATCATGTTTTCAGATCAGGAAAGTCAATGTTTAAAAATGCCACTGCTCATGTCCACAATAGCCAAACTGTGGAAAGAGCCAAGATGTCCATCGACAGATGACTGGATAAAGAAGATGTGGTATATATATACAATGGAATATTATGCAGCCATCAAAAGGAATGAGATCTTGCCATTTGCAACGACGTGGATGGAACTGGAGGGTATTATGTTGAGTGAAATAAGTCAAACAGAGAAAGACATGTATC
>NC_138374.1:6084330-6094781 GCF_054177405.1 Leptonychotes weddellii
GTTATGCACAAACAATGAATCATGGAACACTTCATCTAGAACTAATGATGTAATGTATGGGGATTAACATAAGAATAAAAAAAAATGCCACTGCTCAAAATCTACTTAATGCAGTTTTTATCACAATCCCAACTTCCTTTTTAGTTCTGATTTGTTAGTTTTTCTAAAATTTAATAAATCAATGCTAAAATTTACCAAAATAAAATTTCAAGGATAACCAAGAACATCTTGAAAATGGTTTGACCTTATTAGGATAGGGTAGAGGAAAAAAGAAAACAGTGCATCCTTGTGGGGGAACTACTTAGTATCTTAACTGAAAATAAAAACTTAGAAATATGTTTCTGTGTAAGAGTTCTTGGAAAAATCCAATAACCATTTATTGAAGAGAAATGTTCAGTTAAAATTCTACATTAGCAGGGGAAAATAAAATGAATAGCAACTTGACTAAACAAGAAAACTTTAAAGGAGAAAGAGGAAACAATAATGAAAAATCAAAAGTATGCATGGACACAGAACAGACGCAAGAAAAAATGCTCAACATTACTCAGCATCAGGGAATATAAATCAAAACCATAATGAGATACCACCTCATATTGGTCAGAATGGCTAAAATGAACAACTCAGGAAACAACAGATGTTGGCGAGGATACAGAGAAAGGGGAACCATCTTACACTCTAGGTGGAAATGCAAACTGGTGCAGCCACTCTGGAAAACAGTAAGGAGGTTCCTCAAAAAGTTAAAAATAGAGCTACCCTAAGACCTAGCAATTGCACTCCTAGGTATTTACCCAAAGGATACAAAAATAGTGATTTGAAGGGGCACACACACCCCAATATTTGTAGCAACAATCTCCACAATAGCCAAACTATGGAAAGAGCCCAGATGTCCATCAACAGATGAATACATAAAGAAGATATGGTATATATATACACATATATATATACAATGAAATATTAGCCATTCAAAAGAATGAAATCTTGCCATTTGCAACAGCGTGGATGGAACTAGAGGGTTTTATGTAGAGCAAAATAAGTAGGTCAGAGAAAGACAAATGCCATATGATTTCACTCATATGTGGCATTTACGAAACAAAACAGGATGAACCATAGGGGAAGGGGAAGAAAAATAAAATAAGATAAAAACTGAGGAGGCAAACCATAAGAGACTCTTAACTATAAGAAACAAACAGGGTTGCTGGAGGGGAGAGGGTGGGAGATGGGGTAATTGGGTGATGGGCACTTGATGTAATGAACACTGGGTGTTATATGCAACTGATGAATCACTAAATTCTACCCCTGAAACAAACAAACAAACAAACAAAGCCAATTAGAGCACTAAAAATAAATAAATAAATAAGCAAGCATGGGCACAGAAGGATAAAAAAATAGATTTGTAAAGGCTATATTATTACACCAAAAAAATTAAATAAACACTGACCAAAAATCTTGTGAATTAAGAATCACAGTCCTAGTTAATCATTAGGTCAAATAAAAAATTAAAGGGAAGCCACAAGGCAAAAGAATGAAACCAGGCCACTATCTTACACCATACACTAAGATTAACTCAAAATAGATTACAGACTTGAATGTAAGATCTAAAACCATAAAATTCCTAGAAGAAAACATAGGCAGTTAGCTCTTTGACATTAGTCTCAGTGATGTATTTGTGGATCTGACTCCAATGGCCAGGAAAACAAAAGCAAAAGTAAACAAGTGGGACTACATCAAACTAAAAAGCTTTTGCACAGCAAAGGTAACTATCATCAAAATGAAAAGGCATCTACTGAATGGGAAAAAATACTTGCAAATCATATATCTGATAAGAGGTTAATACCAAAATATATAAAGGACTCATACAACTCCACAATAAAAAACACAGCCAATTTAAAAATGAGCAGAGGATCTGAATAGACATTTTTTCCAAGGAAGACATACAGATGGCCAACAGGCACCAGAAAAGATATTCAAAATTACTAATTATTAAGGAAATGCAAATCAAAACCACAATGAGATATCACCTCACATCTGTCAGAAATGACTAGTATCAAAAAGACAAGAAATAAAATGTATTAAAGAAGATGTGGAGAAAAGGAACCTTCATGTGCTGTTGATGGGAATGCAAACTGGTTTAGCCACTGTGGAAGAGAGTATGGATGTTCTTCAAAACATTGAGAATAGATCTACTATATGATCTAGTGATTCCACTTCTGAGTATTTATCCAAAAAATAAAAAAAACACTAATTTGAACAGATATATGCATCCCCATGTTCACTACAGCATTATTTACAATAGCCAAGATACGGACAGAACCTAAATGTCCATCAATAGATGCATGGATAAAGAGGATGTGGTATATACACACAATGAAATACTACTCAGCCACAAGGAAGAATGAAATCTTGCCATTTGTGACAACATAGATGGGCCAGGAAGGTATTACTCAAGTGAAATAAGTCAGATGGAGAAAGAGAAATGCCGTATGATTTCACTTATATGTGGAATCTAAAAACAAATAAACAAAACAATACTAAACAAACTCATAGATACAGGGAGCAGATGAGATGGTTACCAGAGGGGAAGGGGGTTGGGAGTTGGGCCAAATGGGTGAAGGGGGTCAACAGTATGGTGATGGATGGTAACTAGACTTTTGGGAGGGGATCACTTTGTAGTGCACACAGATGTCGAATTATCATGTTGTACACCTGAAACTTATATAATGTTAAATACCAATTTTACCTCAATAAAAAATAAATAAAATATAATCACTAAACCATGAACACATACACAAAGAAAATTAAAGGGAAATAGCAAACCACTTGGAAAATAATAAGAGGGGGTGCCTGGGTGGCTCAGTCAGTTAGGTGTCCAACTCTTGATTTCGGCTCAGGTTGTGATCTTGGGGTTGTCGGATTGAGCCTGGTGTCAGGCTCTGTGCTCAGCAGGGAGTCTGCTGGGGATTCTCTCTCTCCTTCTCCCTCTGCCCCTTCCCCCCATTCATGCTCTTTCTCTCTCTCTCTAAAATAATTAATAAAATCCTAAAAAAAAAGAAAGAAAAAAATGAAGGGAACATTTTTATTCTAAAAACCTAGGGTGCACACCTAAAAGCTTTACAACATTTATAGATTTAAGTAGTTAGTCATCAAAGATGAAAATAAGGAAAAAACAAAAATTTTTAAAAGATAAAATATTAAAAATAAAGAAACCAGAAATTAGAAAGGAACTTTAAAATAAATAAAAAGGTGGAAAGTGGGCATTTATTCATTTAAAGGACAAAATTAATGAAATAGAAAACCATAGTAACAAAGACAGTAGAAATATAAATTAACCCAAAAGCTGTTTCTTTGGAAATAACACTTAAAAAGATAAATTCCTTTCAAGTTTGATAAAGGAAAAGAGAGCGAGGGCAAAAATATGCAGGATTAAGAATGAGAAGAGACAGAATTGCAGATAAAATAGAACTTAGAAAAAACATGAGGGAGTATCACATGTAATACTATGGCAAACACTTCGAACATGTAGAAGGAAAAAACCCAAATTAACTCTAAATTACCTAAATTGACCCAATAAAAAGTGGAAACCTTGAATAGACCAATTACCATAGAAAAAAATTGTAAAGCTGCTTAAAGATATGTCATTAAGAAACATACAGAACAAGGTGGGTTCACAGCTGAAATTTATTTAACTTTTAAAGATCAGATAAATAATCCCATTTATGTAAACTATTCTAGGCCAGAGATAAAGAAATCTTCCCAATTAAATTTATGAAGTTTGCATACATTTAATACCAAAACCTGAAAAAGAGTTGCCAAAAGAACAACTATAGTCTGATTTAAATTACAAAAATCAATGTAAAAATTCTAAATAAATATTAGCCAATAGAACCCATCAATTTTTATCAAAAAGAGTTTTTTACAGGAAGGCAAGAGACATCCAACAATTCTACAATTATCAACATAATTCAATTCATCAATAAATTAAAAGAGTAAAGGTATTTGATCAAATCAACAGATGCTACAAAGACCATCGATAAAAATGTAGTGGTAATCTTATTCCTAATGAAAATTTTTGTCAAACGGAAAAAGAAAAAATAATTTAATTTAATAATTTGGTAACTATGTTATTTGTTTACTAAACTATTTTTTGACCCAATTATTTAATAGATTATTCACCAAAAATCAACAGGAAATATATCCTATAAAAGGAAAACTTAAAATAATTTCAACTAAGTTAGAAATTAGACAGTGATGCCTGCCATAGCTGTTATTAATAAGCACTGTCTTAAAGGTGATAGGACAGGTGTTGTGGGTTGAATTGTTGAATTGTGTACCGCCCATCCCCTGCAAAAGATGTCCTAACCGCCAGTACCTACAGTAGGACCTTATTTGGAAATAGAGTCTTTTCAGATGATCAAGTTAAAATGAGATCATTATGGTGGGCTCTGATCCAATATGACAGATGTCTTTATAAAGGGGGGAAGGCACAGGGAGAATGCCCTGTGAAGGTGAAGGCAGGGATTGCGGTGATTCGCCTGTTAGTCAAGGAATGCACCAAAGATGGCCAGCAAACCCCCAGAAGCTGGGGGAGAGGCACCGAACAGATCCTCCCTCAGTCTGCAGGAGGAGCCAGTCCTGATGCCTCCTTGATCTTGGACTTCTAGCTCCTAGAACTATGGGACAATACATTTCAGCCGCTTAAGCCTGTGGATTTATGCTACTTTGTCATGGCAACCCTCACAAACTAATACAACAGGAAGATGAAATGACAGAGATAAACATGGGAAGGGAAGAGAATCACCTGTTTTAAAGAATGATATCATGGTACAGCCAGAAAACCCAAAGGTATTCGATTTCTTTTAAGTTACTAGAATTAATATAATAACATGTAAAGTTGCTTAATACAAGACAAAGGCCCAAAAATTCAATAGCTTTCCTCCGTTCTAAATTTGAACATGGTACTGGACAGACTCTGTTTGCCTTCCTGGTCCTCCCTCCTCTCCCTTCTCTGCCCTCTGGCTTCCAGCTGGGCTCTGCCCCTGGGCAGCACTGGCAGGAGGTGGGAGAGACAGGGCGTCTCCCTTTCTGCTGGACCGAGAATGGGCCCTGGCTGCCTCCTCTACCAGAGGCTCCTTTCGAGCTGTTCTTTCCTGCCGCTGCAGCGCTCTCTCCAAGTCTGTAGAGTGCTCCCTGCCGACCCTCGCTGTCCCGCTGGGTCTGCCCTGGTATGCTTCTCCATCACTGTAGATTTCCCTTACTCATGTCCACACCTTTACAAATACTTTCTTTTAAAATTCTGCTCAGAACCCCATTTGAGTATATTATGTGTCTCCTGCTGGGACATTGCCACAAGCACCAGAAGGAAAAACTGCCATTCACAATGGCAATGAAAGCCACAAATACTTAGACATGCGTTTAACCAAAGAGTATAGTCACCAAAAGAAGAAAACCAAAGACCCTAATTGAATGTATAAAACCAGATCTGAACAGATACTCTTCTTGGATTGGAAGACATCTCATAAAAAAGACAATTCTCCCAAATTAATATGTAAAAGTAATCTAATTCTGATCAAAATCTCAAAGAGTTTTTCCAAATTGGGTGGAATGATATTGAAACTGGAAGAATAAGTGTGCTCAGAATAGCTAAGAAACTTATGAAACTTATGAAAAAGAACAGTGGGTGTACTTGTCTTACGAAATAACAGGTCTGCAATCAAGTCATTGTGGATCCAGGAAGAAACAAACGGATCAGTGAAACTGAATAGAGAATCCAAAATCAGATCCCAATAAATACAAAAGTATAATAAATGACAAAGTTTCATTTCAGTGGGACAAAGATTATTTAATCAATGGTGTCAGTACAAGGGCTATCTGAAAGAAAATATAATTAGATCCCTATTTATATCACACTTAAAAATATAATCTACACGGACTAAAGATATAAATACAAAAAAAAAAATAGAACTCTAAAAATCTCGAGAAAATCTAGGGGTGTACACACACCATCTGGAGGCTGAAAAGTCCTTCTTAACCACCACTGGAAACTTAGAAGTTGTAGATTAAAAAAAAGAGAGAGACATATATGACTAGATACAGTTTTTAAACCCTAAGAAGACAAATTAGGCTCTGTACAAAGTCAATAGACAAAGGATAAATTTGGAAAAAAATATTTGTAATGAAGAATTTTGGAAAAAATACTTGTACAACTATTTATAATGTAAAATATTACAAAAACTATTGTAAAACTATTTGTAATGTTATTAGGTGCCAGTTTTGCCAATAGAGGCACTGGAGGGAAACCGAGGCAGAAAGGGGTCTTTGTTCTTAGTGCCAGTGTGTTCTCAGCATGTTCCTGCTGTGTACAGCGACCAGCAATGTGCAGGACACCCAGAGGTGCCACCCCCAGTGAGTGTCCGTGGCACTACCTCTGAAGATGGCTTCCACGGAGCTCTGAGGTGTAGAGGTGGAGATCCTGCCAGCCGCACTGGCCCCTTGCTATCCCTCCCGAAAGCCAAGCCAAACATGCACCAGCCGTAGGGCCTTCACTGTCTGTCCCCTCTTCCTGTGACCCAATTCCATACTTCTTCAAGTCTCTGCTCCAATGTCACCTCTGAAATGTCTTTCCTGAGCACCCCATCTCAAATAGCACTGCCTGCTTCACCGCCTCTGTCAGTCTTGTCCCATTCTCTCCAGGTGCCCTCTGTCTCTCCACGTATCTGCTGTCCATTTACCTCTCTAGAAAGGAAGCTCCGGGAGCACAGGGACTTGACCTGCTCTGTTCACACTGTATACAGCTGCCAGCAACATTGCCTGCTATGTAGAAGGTGCTCAATAAATGTTTGTTAGATGAGCGAGGGAATCATTGCCCCTGACCTAGAAACAAGTTTAAATAACTCAATATTAATTCTCCGCATTGTTAGGAATGAGCATAAAAGGGTAGGCATACATTGTAAATTGTCATAGCCTTTTCTAAGATGCTATGTTCCCATTCCTAGGACTCTAATCCACAGAAATAAAAGCAGAAAGATATAAGACATATAAAGATGATATTCATGTGTGCATTATTTGTACAAAAAAAGGAAATTAAATTAAGCCCTATCAGTAGAATGATTGAATAGATTATGGCACATCCACATTATGAAATATTATGCAGCACTTGAAAATGAATTAAAGTTATACCAGTTGTTTTTGGAGGGATTTCCATGAGGTTTTGTTGAGTTTTAAAAGCAAGATACAGAAATATGTGTACAATATGATCCTTTGTATGTATATTTAAAAATCTTAATAAAGTGAAATTATTAGTATTAAAAATATTAAGTTTGCTAACAACATAAAATGAGTACATACAATGCACTGAGGAATAATGCAAACATACCAAAGAAACAAAAGTAATTGTCTCACTTGAAAGATGTTATATCATTAATTATTCATACAGCTACACTGTTTACTTTCTTATAGAGTAATAAAATGATTATATAACACACCAGGAGTGTGGAAAAAATTCTAAGGTGGTGGAGGAGGGGTAGTGGTGACTCGGTGACTCAAAGATTTTCTTGAGGATATAAGCTATAACATAGTTTTAAGAGAAATGATAGTTTGAATCAAAAAGAATATAGTAAATGGCAGGGTGCCTGGGTGGCTCAGTCGGGTAAGTGTCTGACTTCAGCTCAGTTCATGATCTTGGGGTCCTGGGATTGAGCCCTGTGTCGGACTCCGCTCAGCGGGGAGTCTGCTTCTCTCTCTGCCCCTCCCCTCCCCACTCATTTTTTTCTCTCTCTGTCTCTCAAACAAACAAACAAGTAAATAAATCTTAAAAAAAAAAGAAGATAGTAAATGGCTAGCAAATCGTCTTGCCAAAAAGCTTTTACTCATTGAGCACACCAGGCTCCAAGGCTCATGTACATGAGTTCCATGAGCCAGGAGAATTTATACTACAAGTTCTATAAATCAAGATGATAGGCCCATTCATAATGGTGTAATTAAATAATTCGCATCATTAGTATATCATTTTTCAAAAAAGATCACATTGATGCAACTACTAAAGAATTATATTCAGTGTCATATGATACATTCATTTGGACGGATTGCTAGCTTGAAAACTTCTGCAATATAGTGATCCCTAATAAACAGAAAGAATATAAAATTAACAAAGAAAATCAAGGGCAGATAGTCCAAGATGGTGGAGGAGTAGGAGTCCTTAGTTTCATCTGGTCCCAGGAATTCAGCTAGATAACTATCAAATTATTCTGAGCACCTGAGAACTCAACCAGAGATCTAAGAAAAGAACAGCTGCAATTCTACAAATAGAAAAGCAACTATTTTCTTTTATTTTTTTTTTCAAGATTTTATTTATTTATTTGAGAGAGAGAGAGAGAGAGCAAGCATGAGTGGGGTGGAGGGGCAGAGGGAGAGGGAGAAGCAGATTCCCCACTAAGCAAGGAGCCTGACACAGGGCTCTATCCCAGGACCCTGAGATCATGACCTGAGCTGAAGACAGATGCTTAACTGACTGAGCTACCCAGGTGCCCCCAAAAGAAACCACTTTCTGCAAGAATGACAAGATGGAAAACTCACCTCAAAAAAGAGAACAAGAAGCAGTATTGACTGCCAGGGACCTAACAGTGTAGAAATAAGTAAGATGTTGGAACTAGAGTTCATAATAATGATTATAAAGATACTAGCTATGCTTTGAAAAAAGCATAGACGATACTAGAGAATCCCCTTCTGGAGAAATAAAAGAACTAAAATCGAATCAAGTCGAAATAAAAAAGGCTATTAATGAGATGCAATAAAAATGGAGGCTCTAACTGCTAGGATGAATGAGGCAGAAGAGAGAATTAGTGATATAGAAGACAAAATGATGGAGAATAAAGAAGCTGAGAAAAAGATAAACAACTACTGGATCATAACGCGAGAATTCAAGCGATAAGTGATACCATAAAGGGAAACAATATAGAATAATGGGATCCCAGAAGAAGAAGAAAGAGAGAGGGGGGCAGAAGGTATATCAGAGAACTTCCCTAATCTGGGGAAGTAAACAGGCATTCAGGCCCAGGAGGCACAGAGAACCCCCCTCAAAAGCAATAAAAATAGGCCAACACCCCAACATATAATAGTGAAACTTGCAAATCTCAGGGACAAAGAGAAAATCCTGAAAGCAGTGTGGGACAAGAGGTCTGTAATCTACAAGGGTAGAGACATTAGACTGGCAGCAGACCTATCCACAAAGACCTGGCAAGCCAGAAAGGATTGGCATGATATATTCAGGGTGCTAAATGAGAAAAATATGCAGCCAAGAATACTTATCCAGCTAGGCTGTCATTCAAAATGGAAGGAGAAATAAAAAGCTTCCAGGGCAAACAGAAACTAAAAGAATTTGTGATCACTAAACCAGCCCTGCAAGAAATATTAAAAGGGATCCTTTAAGTGAAGAGAGAGCCCAAAAGTAACAGACCAGGAAGGAACAGAGACGATATACAGAAAGGTGACTTTACAAGTAACACAATGGCACTAAATTCATATCTTTCAATGGTTACTCTGAATGTAAATAGGCTAAATTCCCCAATCAAAAGACACAGGGTATCAGACTGGATAAAAAAGCAAGATCCATCAATATGTTGTCTGCAAGCGACTCATTTTAAACCCAAAGACACCTCCAGATTGAAAGTGAAGGGGTAGAAAACAATTTATCATACTAATGGACATCAAAAGAAAGCTGGGGTGGCAATCCTTACATTGGACAAATTAGATTTTAAAACAAAGACTGTAATAAGAGATAAGGAAGGACACTATATCATAATTAAAGGATCTATCCAACAAGAAGATCTAACAATTGTAAATATTTATGCCCCTGACATGGGAGCAGCCAATTATATAAACCAATTAATAACATAATTAAAGAAACACTTTGATAGTAATACAATAATAGTAGGGGACTTGAACACCCCACTCACTGCAGTGGGCAGATCATCTAAGCAGAAGATCAACAAGGAAACAAGGGCTCTGAATGACACATAGGACCAGATGGACTTCACAGATATATTCAGAACATTGCATTCTAAAACAACAGAATATATATACATTCTTCACCAGTGCACATGGAACATTCTCCAGAATAGATCACACACTGGGTCACAAATCAGGTCTCAATCAGTACCATAAGATTGGGATCATTGCCTATGTATTTTCAGACCACAATGCTTTGAAACTGGAACTCAGTCACGAGAGGAAAGTTGGAAAGAACTCAAATACATGGAGGCTAAAGAGCATCCTACTAAAGAGTGAATGGGTCAACCAGGAAATTAAAGAAGAATTTAAAAAATTCACAGAAACAAATGAAAATGGAAACACAACTGTTCAAAACCTTTGGGATGCAGCAAAGGCGGACCTAAGAGGAAAGTATATAGCAATACAAGCCTTTCTCAAGAAACAAGAAAGGTCTCAAATACACAACCTAA
>NC_138374.1:6094881-6150593 GCF_054177405.1 Leptonychotes weddellii
CAGAAGGAATAGAAAACCTGAACAGACCCATAACCAGCAAGGAAATTGAAGCAATAATCAAAAATCTCCCCAAAAACAAGAGTCTGGGGCCAGATGGCTTCCCAGGGAAATTCTACCAAACATTTAAAGAAGAATTAATACCTATTCTTCTGAAGCTGTTTCAAAAAATAGAAATGGAAGGAAAACTTCCAAACTCATTTTATGAGGCCACCATTACCTTGATCCCAAAACCAGACAAAAACCCCACTAAAAAGGAGAATTACAGACCAATATCCCTGATGAACATGGATGCCAAAATTTTCACCAAGATACTAGCCAATAGGATCCAACAGTACCTTAAAAGGATTATTCACCATGACCAAGTGGGTTTTATTCCTGGGCTGCAAGGATGGTTCAACATCCACAAACCAATCAATGTGATACATTACATTAACAAAAGAAAGGACAAGAACCATATGATCCTCTCAATTGATGGAGAAAAAGCATTTGACAAAGTACAGCATCCTTTCTTGATTAAAACTCTCCACAGTACAGCGATAGAGGGAATATACCTCACTATCATAAAAGCATATACGAAAAGTCCATAGCGAATATCATTCTCAATGGGGAAAAACTGAGAGCTTTTCCCCTAAGGTCAGGAACACAGCAGGGATGTCCACCATCACCACTAGAATCCTAGCCTCAGCAATCACACAACAAAAAAGAAATAAAAGGCATCTGAATCGGCAAAGAAGAAATCAAACTCTCACTCTTTGCAGATGACATGATACTCTTTGTGGAAAATCCAAAAGACTCCACCCCAAAACTGCTAGAACTCATACAGGAATTCAGCAAAGTGACAGGATATAAAATCGGTGCACAGAAATCAGTTGCATTTCTATACACTAACAATGAGACAGAAGAAAGAGAAATTAGGGAGTCGATCCCATTTACAATGGAACCAAAAACCATAAGATACCTAGGAATAAACCTAACCAAAGAGACAAAGCATCTGTATTCATGAAGCTATGAAACACTCATGAAAGAAATTGAGGAAGACACAAAGAAATGGAAAAACATTCCATGCACATGGATTGGAAGAACCAATTTTGTTAAAATATCTATGTCTATACCTAGAGTAATCTATACATTCAATGCAATCCCTATCGAAATACCATCAACTTTTTTCAGAGCTGTTAACAAATAATCCTAAAATTTGTATGGAACCAGAAAAGACCCTGAATAGCCAAAGGAATGTTGAAAAAGAAAACCAAAGCTGGTGGCATCACAGTTCTGGACTTTAAGCTCTATTACAAAGCTGTAATCATCAAGACAGTACGGTACTGGCACAAAAACAGACACACAGATCAATGGAACAGAGTACAGAGCCCAGAAATGGACCCTCAACTCTATGGTCAACTAATCTTCGACAAAGCAGGGAAGAATATCCAATGGAAAAAGACAAAAGGAGCTACCTTCAACAAATGGTGTTGGAAAAATTGGACAGCCACATGCAGAAGAATGAAACTTGACCATTTCCTTACACCACACACAAAAATAGACTCAAAATGATTGAAAGACCTAAATGTGAGAAAGGAGTCCATCAAAATCCTAAAGGAGAACACAGGCAGCAACCTCTACGACCTCAGCTGCAGCAACTTCTTCCTAGAAACATCGCCAAAGGCAAGGGAAGCAAGGGCAAAAACAAACTATTGGGACTTCATCAAGATAAAAAGCTTTTGCACAGCAAAGGAAACAGTCGACAAAATCAAAAGACAACCAACAGAATGGGAGAAGATATTTGCAAATATCTTATCAGATAATTAAGGGCTAGTATCCAAAATCTATAAAGAACTTATCAAACTCAACACCCAAAGAACAAATAATCCAATCAAGAAATGGGCAGAAGACATGAACAGACATTTCTCCAAAGAAGATATACAAAGGCCAACAGACACATGAAAAAATGCTCAACATCACTCAGCATCAGGAAAATACAAATCAAAACCATGATTGGATACCACCTCACACCAGTCAGAATAGCTAAAATAAACAAGTCAGGAAACAACAGATATTGGTGAGGATGTGGAGAAAGAGGAACCCTCTTACACTGGTGTTAGGAGAGCAAGCTGGTGCGGCCACTCTGGAAAACAGTATGGAGGTTCCTCAAAAAGTTGAAAATAGAGCTACACTATGATGTAGCAATTCACTACTAGGTATTTACCCCAAAGATAAATATGTAGTGATCTGAAGGGGCACCTGCACCCCAATGTTTATAGCAGCAATGTCCACAATAGCCAAACTATGGAAAGAGCCCAGATGTCCATCAACAGATGAATGGATAAAGAAGATGTGTTATATATATATACAATGGAATACTACTCAGCCATCAAAAAAAATAAAATCTTGCCATTTGCAACAACGTGGATGGAACTAGAGGGTATTAGGCTAAGCGAAATAAGTCAATCAGAGAAAGACAATTATCATATGATCTCACTCATATGTGGAATTTAAGAAACAAAACAGGATCATAGGGGAAGAGAGGAAAAATTAAACAAGACATAATCAGAGAGGGAGACAAACCATAAGAGACTCTTAATCATAGCAAATAAACTGAGGGTTGCTGGACAGAAGGGGGTGGGGGAATGGGGTAACTGGGTGATGGGCATTAAGGAGGGCATGTGATGTAATGAGCATTGGGTATTATATAAGACTGATGAATCACTGACATCTACCTCTGAAATTAATAATACATAATATGTTAATTAATTGAATTAAAAAAATAAAAATAAAGGATTTTATACCTCCCTGGAAAGAGCCCTCCACCCTTTCCCACATGATAGGTAGATGACAAAAACCTGATTGGGTGACAGGCGCATGGAGGGTTAATCTGATTAAAACAGAGCCAACAGGCCCCTAAAACCCCTAGACTTAGAAACTCTAGTGGCAACCCTCTAGGGTCCCCTTCATCTTCGCGAGCTTTGTACTATCACTCAGCGAAGTTTGCTGCCCACCAAAAAAACTAACCAAACAAACAAAAACAAAAACAAAATCAAGTATCTGTTTGTAGAAATTGAATTATTTGTATGGTCAATTATTCCTAAAGTTTCCAAACTCCATTTTTTTCCTGAACACATGTATTTGAGAATGTTGATTGTGCAAATCCTGACAAGGCTAACCATGGCCGATTTCATCATGAGAGCCAATGTTCATTGAAGTGAGAAGTAATTAACTGCTTTAAAAAACAAGCTCAAACTATGGGAAAATTACAACTATGGGACAAGGAATTTTTATGAACCATTTCAGAGAAAGTTGCCTACATGATGCCCCAACATTCCCAAATATTTAGTATGTATTTTGTATTCCTACAAACAAGGATGTTCTCCAGCATAAATAAAATTCAACCAAAAAATGAGGAAATTAACATTGATATACCAGTACTATCTGACCCTCCAACCTTGTTCAAGGATGTAATGTTTTTACAGCAAAAGGATTCAGTTCAGAATCACATGTTGAGCTTAGTTGTCATTTCTCTTTAATCTCTTTTCTGAGCCTCATGACCTTGACCCTTCAAAGATGACAGGCCAGTTATTTTGTGAAATTTCCCTCATATCAGGGTTTGTTATCTTCTTGGGATTAGATTCACGCTATGTATCTGGGGCAAGAATACCACAGATATGATGCTGTATTCTTCTTTGGGATGCTATCAGGTGGCATACAATCTCAATTTGTCCCCTTACTGATACTACTTATTTTGTTTAAGGTGGAATCTGCCAGGTTTCTCCACTGTCAGCTCTCTTTTTCTATTTGTAATTAATAAGTATTTTGTGGGGAGATATTTTGAGACTATGTAAACATCCTATTCCTCACCATATTTTCAATTTACTCATTCATTTATATCAGTGTGGCCTTCATGGTTTCCTATTTTATTCAATGGGTTATAATTCATTACTAAAATTACTTAGTTTGATACTCAAATTGTACCCAATTCGGCCAGTAAGAGCCCCTTCACTATGGTTCCTGCGTCCCTTCGGCATGTCCTCCCCATTCTTCAAGCACGTTTTTACTTTGGGGCACAAAAACAAATTTCAAATTCATTTTGTTCTTTCTTTGTGCCAGCCATAGAATCAGACATTTCTCCAAGGATCCCTGGTTTCTTTTAGGAAAGAATGGTATTTAGGAAGCAGTATCTGTGTGCTGTATGTGCTCAATGCAATTGAGGTGTCCCCATGTGTTCACACCGGTACTCACAGGGGTTTAGCTTCTTCTATTCCATAATTGTAACTCCTTTGTCATACAATGAGAACCCTAGCTCCCATTATCCTTAATGTAAGTGTTTATTTAATCAGAGTCCAATGTCAACGCCCTCCTCATTCACACAGGCTCTGACTCTTCACCAGCCCCCTTAGTTTTCCCCCAATCTCCCCACCATGAAGATGCCCTTCTTTCCCCACCCCAAAATCCTGCACTGGGCAGCTCCCCTCCCCAAAGCATGGACACCATAATCACACCAGTCAGGTGCAAACTCTGGGCCGCTACAGCTCCACCGATTCCATGACAGATGCCTATATTGCTCAAGTCCGTTGACCAGCTCTTGCACTGGATTTCCATCAACCTCTTTACCAGTTTATACTGCCCTAGTAAGATACTGTAATCTAAGTGGACTTTCTGGGGGCTCAGAGTCTCAGAAAGTGGGGGGGCAGGTCTAGTGGAGCCTCCTAATACGGTCTGCGGAAGACAGTCCACTCCGCTGCTGCACCTGACCTGCCCTACCGAGAGCTGTCACCCAGCCTCAGACAGAACGCAAATGTGAAGAACCAGCTGTCTACATGCGCTGGGAAGTCAGCCCTAAGGGCGTTTGCAACCTTCAAAACCCTCTCCGTTGTAAATCCTGACTTTCCCCAAGCCATCCTTTCTTAAGCTCAGCTCAAGACAGAAATTCCAGGGTATAGCTGTCATCTGCACCACTAAATGGAACCGTACTCTCTGTCCTCCGCCATGCTCCCTGCTGTCTTACTGTGAGCCATTTAGAGACTAGGGAACAGAGAAGGAAAGGCCTCTATGGACGAGTTTGCTTGACTACAGATCTAATATTTAAAATGTGGCTAAAGCTACTATGGTCTTTTGCCATTAAATGCCTGAAGGTGAAACTGAGTGAACTTAATGTATCTAGGAGAGTAATTAGAGACAATTTTAATTGCCAGATCATCCCATGTAAATTAGAAATTGTTAAAAGCAGAGTCATGCTCATAAACATTTAACATTTTATACCAATTTTTATTTTATACCTGTAATAAAAATGATTTAACCGTGTTGTCTTCTATTTGAAAGGTTTGGAAATGCCTGTGCTTGGACTATTACATTTTTGGCTCTCTGACACTTATTCAGAAGGATGTCATTTCTCAGTTTGCTTTTTCTTACAACAATAATGATATGGTTAGGAGAAAAACTTGCCACGCTCTGGGAACTTAAATAACTGTGAGAACATTCCAGTCACAGGTTTGGATTTGTTCATATGAGGTGTAAGTTTGTCATAAGTCTTTACACGTTTCTGTTTCTCAGGAATCATCTTTTATTTTGATAACAGTCACACAAGCTCCATCTCCAGAGGCTTCCAGGGAGGAGCTCTAGTCTTCCTGTTGTGTCTGAGATCTCAGCTATATAGAACATTCTAGCAACTCCAACGCGGGGCCCTGAGATCATCTAGGTGTGATTGAGAACCCAGCCAAATTATGTACTGATACTACAGGGTATTTCCCCCTTTGTTTTTTGGTTTTTTTTAAAGATTTTACTTATTTATTTGACAGAGAGAGACACAGCAAGAGAGGGAACACAAGCAGGGGGAGTGGGAGAGGGAGAAGCAGACTCCCTGCGGAGCAGGGAGCCCGATGCGGGGCTCGATCCCAGGACCCCGGGATCATGACCTGAGCCGAAGGCAGATGCTTAATGACTGAGCCACCCAGGCGCCCCTCCCTCTTTAACAAATTTTCTTTAAGTTCCTCCAATCCAGATCATTTAAATTTTTTGTTTTATTTTTGTCTATTTGTGTCAGCTGTAAAACTGTTTAACCCGGCTGGCTGTGAGGGGAAGCAAGCGCCTGGAGCTCAGCCACCAGCAATGCTGAAGTATTTTCCAGCTCCCTTAGGAACCCGCCTGACTAGAGGAAGTAAGAGAAAATGGTTCTTCATGCTTCCTCAGCTCAAGGTGGGATGCCTGCCCTCAGCCTCTGCATATCTCAACTCCAAGGGCCTTCAAGGTCCGCCTGGGTGCAGGCTCCTCCTTGAAGACACCTCTGATGACCAGAGCCGGACGCAACCCTCCCCTCTTCTGAAGAACTGCTGTCCTTCCGGTGCCTTCGGAGTGACCCTCACCAATTTGAACAAACCGTGATGACAACCCCTGTGCTTGGTGCCAACTTCTGATGTCTCTGGGTAACTCTTAAGTTCTTTGAAGGCAGGTACTGCATGGCATTCAGCTCCTGATCTCTTGCTGTGCGTCAGCAGCACATGAACAGTTGTTGAATGAAGGAAGGAGAGAATCCCGTGTTCTGGAGAGGAAAACCTACGTACAATGGAGCTATTGTGTGGGCAACTGGTCTGCGTCCTTCATATCTTAAGAGTGAGGAGCCTGAGCTAATGGAGAGGAGAATGTCTAGGCCGGCAAGGATATTCTTAGATTCTCCTGAAGTCCCTTTAGCTTGAAGATGCCCCTGAAAAATGAGAGAAGTGTTCTCTGCTTCATAGTCTGGACTCAGGACTGGGATGTGAAATGTTCGGATAAAAGCCCAAATCTTTAATGAGAAAAAAAAAAGCCACCGTTGTTTCCTGAAGACAGAACAGAACCAGGACGAGAAGCAACAGAACGACGAGAGAGGGGGGAGGGCCTCGGACGCAGCCCCGACTGGCCGACGCACTGACCTGTACAACGTCAACGACGCATGCACCCGATGAGGGGCTCGGGCCCTGCGGCTGTGCCCGGCGTCCTGGCCCTGCTCTGTGGCAGTCTGACTCACTGTGGTCACGGGGCATCTTTGTCTCTGCTCCCAATTGTGTGGAGTGGTTCTCGGGCCTCCACTTCACAGAGCCCGCTTTGGACGTTCTCCAGCGACTCTGCTCGCTGCTTACAAAGAACTGGGCTGAGAGGGCAAATTGGGACCAGAGAAGTTTTTTTGGAACTTCTTTTGGCGACAAGCCTAAAAGGCCATTAAACGTAAAAGCCATGTAATTTTTCTGCTGGGCAGAGAATGGAGTAAGGGTCTGGTTCTACTTACGAAGTAAGATTCCTGCTTTTGTGGGAGGTTTGTGGTAGAGACAACGCATTTTGTGTTTTTAGTTTAAAAATGATTTCCTCTGCTCTGCTAGGTGAATAAATAATTGTGCTCCATTATGACGGAAATAGTCATTTTGTTCACATAAGAAAGCCTCTGACATCTTGGAAACAACAGACAATAAAGCATCCGTGCTGGGTATCAGTAAGTCTTAACTTTTCCAAGTGTGTATCTTTGAGAAATGTTAAAGAATAAAGACATCTGGTAAAGGTCAAATTCATGTTCTTATTTAAGGCCTCTGTTCATTTGACATTTTGGTTGAGGAAAGACAGTTTCTCTGCTACTCGGAGAGGAAGTAAAAGTTGTCTAATGGCAGATGTAATGCCGCTGTTAAACAAAACCCCAATATTAATTTCCTCTCTGTTCTAAATCACTGGGTGTCGGTGGGACAGCTTAGTCTCTGCCAGATGAAGGAAGACAAACAGTGAAGAAAATAAAACATTTCCCTCTCCATGAAAAGACAAACACAAAAACTATACTCAGTGAAACATTTTTGACAGATGTCTTCAGTTTTGACACACATACAGAAATACGCAACCTGAAAAATGGGGTTGAAGAAAAAAGGAAACGAAATGTTGGCAGAACATCCTACAGATCTCACATTTTGTGCTGACTTGGAGGAAGAGTGTTTGACAGAGACACCCGTGAGTTTGGACAGCTTGACTTAATTGCTGCTATACAAACGGCAGTCACTTAGACTAGTTGAAGACCTTAGAGAGAAAAGTCATTGTCAAAAAGAACCTCAAATTGGTTTCTACGTCTCCTCCTCCAGCCACTGAATCGCTGGTACAGAGTTATTAAGGTGTCTGGAAGGCCTGGCCAGTTGGATTGCTATGCTGAGACACTCTCCGCTGGGCCTGCCTGGGGTCAGGTCTGGAAGTTCCGACCTCTGACGGCCTCTGGGCACAGGCCAGCATCACTCCACCTGCCCACCTACAGACACGGTCAGTCCCAGCATCCCCCACACCAAATCCTCCCCGCCTCTCCATCAGCCGGGGAGCAATCATGCTTCTGCTGAGTTTAACTCATCTTCCTCTTACAGACTGTGTTTAAGACTGGCTGGCAAAGATCAATGCCTCTCCTGCGTGCTTTAGACCAAAGAGGAAATGAGCAGAGATGTATTTAGTTTACTGCAGCTCCATCTTTGTACAACTTCGTCTTCCCCACCTTGACCCACAGCAGTTGCCTCATTTGGACCATGGCTGGCATTAGTGGATTGAATTCTATTTAAGAAAAATCACCTGCCCAACTGCCTGCTCCTTGACATGATTATTCCAGCTGAGATATTCTGTTACTCACAGGGCACTTACTGCAAAATCTTTACTCTCTTTTTATTGTATTTACTACATTTTCAAGTTGCCAGAAAAATTCTTTTATATAAGGCCATTGGTGTATCTTTTTTTAAACAAGAATGATCTAAAAATTTATTTAAATATTTATGGAAAGAGTAAAGGAGGAAATGATTGTTGCAAAAGTAATGCCTTTCAATATAATTTTCAAAAATTCGGGTTATCACAACATTTTAAGAGTATATGCTCTGCACATGTTGTTGAAAGAGGGGTTTTTTTCTTCATGAAAGAAGGGAAAAAACCAGAAAGAGTCCAGAATTCAGGGTTTTAATAAGCAAGTACTTGAAAGTTGTGAGCATCACTATGTATTGAGAGGGGAAAGGGGCAGGGAATGAAATGCTTGCCTCAGCTATAGAGAGAGGAGAATCAATGCTTTTGGAGTTTTGCCTGAAAGGGTCACCTGTACTCACTATCACTATGGAAATTGTCTTCCATCAGGGTGCGAGGATCCGGGTTGCCACCACAAAGGACACCTTTGTAGAAGATTCTTCATGTTTTATTTTATTGGGATTTCTGAGAAGCACACATTTTGATGAACTCCATATACTATTTTCTGACTATTAATCACTAAATATGTCAGGATTGATGACATGAGAGAGCCCTCCTCCTTTCCCCCAACATCTCTCTCTCTTTTAAAAATTCACAGGTAAAGTCCTCATACTGTGATAGCCCATGGCTGTTTCTGTCTTAAGAAAATGCTGGAACAGAGGTGGGAGCTGGCCTACCCAGGGTGTATTTCAAGAAGATCATGATTTCTGACCTTAGAGAAGCACTTCATAAGAGGCAGTTCTAGAAAACACATTTGGAATGCTCTCTAAGGTTTCTCTACCTCTAACATGCCCAAATTCATTGTGTAATTTATTGTTGTTTGCTATTTGGATACCCTTCACTGAATGGTGAGCAAAAGAGGCAATTTTTTATTATTCTTTTTTCAGTAAGTCAATAATAGAAAAAAATTCCTGTGCATTCTAACCTATTTGGTCTCCCACAATGCCCTTTAATTTGAAAGAAAATGAAGAATCATTATAGAAATTCACCAAAAAAAAATTTAATGCAAAATGAGCAGAGCTGTTTTGTTTCTGCTAGTGGTGCAATATTTTCTCATGGTTATGTTCTTGAAACATGAATCTGTGATAGTTTAAGAGCTGAATACATAATTTAATACTGCCCAAGGCCAGCATTAGCTAAAGCAGATGTTTGTGAAAGATGCATGTCTTTATTGGAGGGCTGAGCTGCCCTAATTCGGTCCATTTCACTCTGCCTCCCTTTCGGTGCTCTCTTCTGCAGTGACGGAGCCTGAGAATGCCCCCCTTAAAGGTACCCCAGGAGGGCTCATTACACACGACATAAAGCCGCCCAAAATGCCGAAGCTGGTTGCCTTTCAGGGTTGTTTTATGTATCCAGCTGTTGACGTGTCATTGAATCCCTGGATCTCACAATGGGAAGATTCTCAGAAGGTTACTGGTTCTCTTGATGCCTGGATCCTCTACAATATCCCAGCAGTGAGAGGAGACTTTCAGAGCCATACATTTGTTCTGTGACAACATAATCCTCACAAGGAAGCAGTTTGACGGTGGTGACCAAGAGCAGCAATTTTGGAATCCTAACTCAACTCTGTCCTCACTGTGTAACCCTGAGCTAGTTAATATAACTTCTCTGAGTCTGTTTTCTCAAGACATTTACCTTACATGGTTGTTTTGAGACTCCAATGAGATAATGCTTATAAAATCCTTACCATGGTGTCTGGAATACTGGAAGGACTGGCTAAGTGGAAGCCATAACTATAGTTTAATTTTTAGTCAATGTCCTTTTCCCTGGAATTTTCCCCCTGGATTCTAGTTGTGCCCCTGGAGCTAGCTTGCTGCACAAAGCAAACCTAACCTCTCTCCCACATATCTGTCATCCCAATATTTGAAACGTTCATCCTTTTCACCTCTTTTCCCTCCCTCCTTTGGACTCTTCATTACAATCACCCAAATTACTCTCATCTCTCTGTCCACTGTTCTCGCTCATCCCTGGGTTTTGCACAGGTTCTTTCTCTTAGCCTTGGCTTCTTTCTCCGTCACTCCCCCCCCTTTTGGCTTCATCAAATCCAATTCAAGCTTCAGGTCTCAACTAAGATGTCCCTTCTGCAATAAGCCTCCCCTGATCCCTGATATATTTCCCAGTACCAACTGCCCCTTACTTCCCCAAGCACTACTTCAGATTTGTAGGAAGAAGATATAAGGGAAAAAATCAGGCAGAGGTGGAGGAAAAGAAGCATATGCACCATTACTTGGAATTGAGCTATGCTGCAGCAACATGGAGACTGAATTAAAGTCCCTAACTGAAGATAATACTTATAATGATTCTCTATCTCTGGAGGCTGTGACTTTACCTCTCAGT
This sequence comes from Leptonychotes weddellii, assembly GCF_054177405.1. Lineage (NCBI taxonomy): Eukaryota > Metazoa > Chordata > Mammalia > Carnivora > Phocidae > Leptonychotes > Leptonychotes weddellii. The sequence continues at coordinate 6,105,922 of NC_138374.1, forward strand.
AGCTAAAAGTGTTGGTCTCCACGAGGCAGTGTGGGTGTCTTCTTCATTTCTAATCTGTAGAGACTGGCAGCGTCTGGCACATAGTTTGCTGCTCACTAGGTACTTCTTAAACATGTCAGTAGACTTCTTTTCTGGGAGCTTTCACATCCCTTTTCTGATGTGCCCATCTTAACAAAACTGGGAAACCCTCATAGCTTTTTTACTGTCAACCCTCTTTGCAGAGGAATCAACTGAGAACTAAGGAGAACTGGCTCATGAGTGACAAATCAAATCCTAGATATTCACAGTCCTAGTCCAAAGGTCCCGCCATGACATGAATGTCTCTCCCTTTCCTTCCCCATTGCAGATGGACGGCTATAGACCTGTGGCTCAATAAACAAAAAGTTAAACTGAGTAAATAAATGTCTACATAGACTCTTTCTCTCGTGAAGGGAGAAAGGATTATACCCACCATCTTTATTTCACACAGAGGGTAAACACAGGAAGGCAGCTCTCTGGTATCATGAAATGATAAAAGGTCAGGTGTAGTTTGTACCAACCCAGTTTAGCCTAATTCTGGACCTTACTCAAGTATTATATGGCCACCTGAAAAACCAAAGCTTGATTTTCACACAGTATCTGATATTGGTTATACCAGCTAGTGCCAGCTATGTCCTCCTCTTAGCTGGGATGGTCCCATTATTCAGTGGGTCTTCTAGGAAACAAAAAAAGCAGGAGGCTTTTTAAAAAAACTTTTCAAAAAATTTATTTGAGAGAGAGAGAGCACATGTGTGCATGCACTCGAACAAGGAGGAGGGGGGCAGAGGGGGAGGGGCAAAGGGAGAGGGAGAGGGATAAGCAGACTCTGCACTGAGGGTGGAGCCCAATGTGGGGCTTGGTCCCACGACCTTGAGATCACAACCTGAGCCGAAATCAAGAGTCCTTCCACTCAGCTGCTCAACTGACTGAGCCACCCAGGCACCTCCCTTTTTTGTTCTGAAGACACCTTGCCCAGCCCCACTGCAATAGGTGAAGGTTTTCTTACAAAACCTGCCTTGAAATTAAGAATGGGTCTTCATCTTCCTTTGTCTTCTGGAAAGACTTGAGCCTGAGCTGATCCTGAATACTAAGTGCCTAGAATCAGCTGAAGATAATTTTGACCAGGGCCAGAGAAACAATTGTTTGTTCCTTCTTGCTCTCCCATCTCTGGGCTTTCCCTCAGATGTATTAAGCCCAAGCCAGCAACACCCCTGACCAAATGACAGGCTAAAGCCCACAGTTGTCCTGTGATAGTTTTGAGATCCAACTAATAAACCATCATGAAGCTGGCGTAAGGAGAAGCTGGGAGATGGGCATAAATTGACTGCAGGCCTAGTAGGGAGACTGACTGAACTGTTGAGCCCAGACTCACCAGCCAAGAAGCCTATTTGGAGCTATGGCTATCCCAAAAGCCAACCAGGACTAATGGATGAGTCCCTTGTCCCAGCCATACCCCGTGGAGGAATGCATTTAGCCCAGCATAAAGGAAACATGGGAGGATGGAAAAGGAATCAACCTTGTTAAAGGAGAAGACACCATCATGAGCTCTGAAGGTGGTGAGAAAGCAGAGCTCACAACAGTGTGGCCCAGATGGGTTTTGAGCCTTTATCTCAGGAAGACTAAAATCAACATGTCAGAGGTGATGGTATCTGACCCCTGAGCCAGCAAGGGCAAGAAAAGAAACCATGGGATTTGGGGAGTGGAGAGGGGCAGAGACCACCATGAGACCTACTTTTTATGAGCCTTTACCAGTATGGTTTGTGAACCCCACCTGAGCATTAAAAAAAAAAAAAAATTCAAATTTACTCACCTGAGTTAGACCACAAATCAGAATACAGTTTGATTTTTAGTCATTTGTCAAGATCACATGTGCACCAATATGAAATTCTATGTAAGATACTGTGGCCACCGAACTACAGTAAGTGTAAAAGTTTAACCGATAGATCGCTTGACAATAACTTGTAGCTCGACAATGTAAAATTAAAAAACACACACACACACACAAAAAACCCTACTTAAACCAGCTACTTCTAGCTGTAAATAGTTAAAAGGATTCATGCTTGGTTTAAGTAATTCTCCTTTCACCTCAAGAAACAGCTTTGGGGCTTTGTTAGCCTACAGATGAGACAAGGGTGAGCCAAAATGAATTGGTTGAGGGAATACCACATTGTCGTAAACTAAACAAAGACAGCAAGAGACTCGCAATTGAGTTTCAGGAAAATAAGTGCTATCACTTGCAAAATACTGGGATTCTAGATGTCAAAATTTGATCTGCAAGGTTTGAGGGCTTACGGAGAAGCCTATACAGGTAAAAATATGATCTCCAGTGTGTAGCCAGGATTACACAGCTTACTGTGGAAGCTGTAACACACTCCTAGCTTCCTTTCTCCGGGAAATAATTTTACATTATGACTGTTTGTGACTAAAATGTAGTTCTATTGCATAATATCATCATCAGAGCCATCTTCCTCTGTGTCCAGGCATCTGAATTACATCCGCAATTTGCCTTCAAGCATATTACATACAATTAGGAAATCTTCTTTAGTAGCTCATTTTTTCCCAAATATGTAATTTTGGCTGAATGATATTAAGGGATTTAAAAAAAAGATATCATTACATTAACTGAAATTATTACTATTTTAATTTGCCTGCAAAGCCTTTATTTCAAGTATCATTTCTTATAACTTGTAACTCAGTGGGTATCATAATCCTGATAGAATTTTAGCTATTTGATAGCCTGAGACATTTTGGGGGAATCATTCCCAACAGAAAATCAGTTTAATGAGCACTTCTGGTGTTAACTGTGAACAGCCCTTTTCCACACTCTTAAAGTACATGACTAAACCAGGGACTCATGCCACCTTTTGTAATGTAACACCTGGTGTTCTGTTCCTTCCCCTCCTGACCCTAACAATCATCCTCCAGTAACGCCTAGCCAATTTATGGAATTGATGGACTCCAGAGAAAGTGGAGGAGCTGAGCCAGCTTCCTGAAATAGCAAGTTTTAAGATGAATTTCTGGAACAACCACTTTAAAGTGCAATACAATGAAACTTTCTCTTATAATTTTCAACCAGCTAAGCCTTTGCCAAAAGGGTATTATTTGTTGAAGAAAGTGACATCCCTGGGAATGCAGAAAGCAAATCACTGATAGAAATAAAAATATCTAACCACTTACTATATTTTCTCTTCAACTAAAACATGGTAAAAACCTGGGACACGGTGTTCTGTGAAATGTTAATCCTACATCCAGGGTGCCTGGGTGGCTCAGTCGGTTGGGTGTCCAGCTCTTGATTTGGGCTCAGGTCATGATCTTAGGGTCGTGGGATAGAGCCCTGCATCAGGCTCTCCGCTCAGCAGGGTGTCTGCTTGAGATTCTTTCTCTCCCTCTGCTCCTCACCACCCACCCCTGGCTCATTCGCTGTCTCTCTCTCTCTAAAATGAAAAGATAAATCTTAAAAAAAAAAAATCATACAACCTACATATTGCAGTCTTATGGTTGAGGTAGTGCTTGGAATTTCTCCCCTCTGCTCCAAACACAGCAATAACAAAATATGCAGTCAGCATTTCATATGTATTTTACAAATTATATTATATATTAAATATGTATTATAAATTGAAAAGTATGGCTATGCTAAGAAAAACATCCTGATGGACCAGAAACAGAACTACAAAGCAGAGAGTGTGTCATGAGCCAGAGGCCTACAAAGCTTTAACACTAAAGCAGACATGGAAGTAAAGATCTGATTCTTGTGGGATAGCCTGGACAGGAGCTTCCTGTGCCAGCTGGGGACCACTGCTTTACTTCCTACATACAATCGAGGGCTAATCATGCTTTCTAACAAGTGAAACAAGCCAGAAAGAGTTCCAGTTGCTGTTCCCTGACTGTGGCAGCACTTGGACCAAGCTGCCCACTAGTCCCCTTGGCTAGCCCCGGGACAGCACCAATATCACTGTGAGACTGGACATGGAATTACCAGGTTACAACCTGGGGTCCCAGGGAGCTTCCTTGTGTCCACAAACAGGTTGACAAAGTGAGGACAGTATAAAGAGCAGGGGAAAACCCCACTCAGGATGAACCCACAAGCTAAAATGTCAAAGCTCATGAGAAAAAAGTAGCAGTGAAAAAAGCAGCCAGCAATCTTAACTATCAGCCGTATTAGTTTCTTATTGCTGCTTTAACAAATTACCCCAAACTCAGTGGCTTAAAACACCAACTTATAGTTCAAGTTTATAGTTCAGGGGGCGCCTTGGTGGCTCAGTTGTTAAGCGTCTGCCTTCGGCTCAGGTTATGATCCCAGGGTCCTGGGATCGAGCCCTGCATCGGGCTCCCTGCTCAGCCGGAAGCCTGCTTCTCCCTCTCCCACTCCCCCTGCTTGTATTCCTTCTCTCGCTATGTCTCTCTCTGTCAAATAAATAAATAAAATCCTTAAAAAAAAAATTATAGTTCAGAAGTCTGAACTGGCTCTCAGTGGGCTAAAATCTAGGTGCTAACAGGGCTGATTCCTTTCTGGGAGAATCGACTGACTACCTTGCCCCTTCCAGCTTCTAGAGGCTGCCTGTATTCGTTGGTTCATGGCTCCTCTCCATCTTTAAAGCCAGCAACAGTGAGATGAGTATTTCTCACACTGCAACACTCTTCTTCTACCTCTCCCTTCCACATTTAAGGACCCTTGTTATTACATCAGGCCCACCTGGATAATCCAGGATAATCTCTCTGTTTTAAAGTGAGCTGATTAACAACCTTAATTCTACCTGCAACTTTAATTCTCCTTTTCCATGCAATGTAACAGTCTGGATTTACTTTTGTAGCTTTCTCACATACTTCTTGAGATCATAAATTAAGACTTTTACCACATCCTATATCTTTTTATTTCAAGATCATGATATGAACTCATCCAGAGAATAGACTCCCATTAACTTTCCGGCCCAGCAGTTGTTTCTGTTAGAAAATTTTGCAGCCTATTTTCTTTAAAATCAATTTTTCAAAAATAACATATGTTGCCAGAGGATGGTGAGTCAATGACAATAATAGTTGAAGCAAAAAAATAATTTTTTAAGAAAGAAAAGTCTGAAGAAAAAGGCTCCAAGCATTAGGACATAAACATCTTTGCAGGAGGACATTATTCTGCCTACCACACCAGGACCTATTTACTCCTGACAAATGGAAGTGATAGAACAATCTGAAATGACTTTAAGAAAACTAGTGTAAGATGTCCAAAAAATTGAAGAAGGAATTACACCAATTTTTTAAAAATACGAAACTATGAAGGACTTTATGCATGGCTAACCAGTAGTAGAAAATGAGTCTATGGGTACTGGATAGATTAGGTAAACTATCTCAACCCTGTTCTAACCTCCTATTAGCATGCTTTCCTGATCGAAAAGACTAGAAAATTAAAACAAAACAAAACAAAACCTTCATTTCCCCGGCTCCTATGCAGCTAAAGAAGCCATTTAGGTTTGGCCAATCAGATGCATGCTTGTGAGACCTGTACGTGGAGCTGAGTTCAGGGGAGGGAGAAGCGGGGATGCAGGAGACCTCCATTTTCCTCTTGTGGAGTTAGTAGGCACAGTATGGCCCTGAAGAGGTTGGGCTACAATTTCTCCTCAGCAGACTGCAGCCTCGGTGGCAACTTCCTAGAGCCAACAACCACAGTGGTGGCCTCCTGATGCCTGGAAAGCTGCTAAAGTCCAAGATCTGCAGTGATCCTGGGGGTGGCAGTTGCTGCAGCAGCTTCCTGATTCAGTGCCCTTGGAAGCCAGGGTCTGCAAAATTGTCCTTGGAGTTGTTCCTGGAGGTCAGTGGAGAGCCTGCTCTTCTCAACCTTCTAATGAATATTTAAGTTCTGAATTCCCTGTAAAGCACCCTTTTTGCCTAAAATAGTGAAAACGCCTCCTATTATTTACAACAGAACCCTGACTGTTATATGCACAACATACGTTTCCCAAAACTGGGGACAGGATACTATTAATTGTGCTTTCTTCACAAGACTTAGGGTCTCAGTGATCTTTCTTCTGCCACTACAAATTTGCTACTAGGTACAGGTAAACAAGGTGTGCAGTAACTAACTTTAAATTATAAACAAGTGACTTTACAAAGTTAAAAGTATGTCACTGAACAGCTGGAAGGAGATAAAATGACTTTCTAGGGAGCACCATAATCCCATTTTTCATTTTAATAAAACAAACTTCGTGGAATTGGGTAAAATGAAAATCGACCTTAGGTAATAGATGGGGGCCACAGCAGCATTTGGCTGACAGTATTGACAAATTATCCCTTTCTAGTCCATGGATGGTATGTGTCAGGTTAGCAAGAAAGAATCCCATTTTTCTGATGACTTCTTTATTCCAAATGGGGTGTTGTAAAGGGAAAAGCTCAGGACTTATGCATTTTCAATTTTCTGTCATCAGAAAATGAGTTACACGGTCATTTGGGGAGGGCTTACTGAGCCAAGTCCCTCTTTCTCTGTGGATTGGCCAGTGCTGTCACAGGAAAGCTTCATATTCTTTCACTCAAAGAATTCTTCATGAGTGTGAGTGGATTAAGATAAGAACCTAGTCTAGAATGTCGGTTTTCTTTTTTTCAGTCCTGCTATTTAGAAAAATAATGACAGTTTCTTTGATTTGTTGAGTAGAATCAAGGTAACTGAGAGCTACCCCTAGAGAAAACGCTCCAGTCATTGCTACCATTATCATCTTTTTCCAAAGCAAATTCCGAATTTCAAAGTCTGGATTTACTTTTGTAGCTTTCTCACATACTTCTTGAGATCATAAATTAAGACTTTTACCACATCCTATATCTTTTTATCTCAAGATCATGGTATGAACTCATCCAGACAAGAGAGTCCCATTAACTTTCTGGCCTAACAATTGTTTCTTTCTTTTTTTTTTTTAAGATTTTATTTTATTTGACAGAGACACAGCGAGAGAGGGAACACAAGCAGGGGGAGTGGGAGAGGGAGAAGCAGGCCTCCCTTGGAGCAGGGAGCCCGATGCGGGGCCCAATCCCAGGACCCCGGGATCACAACCCGAGGCAGACGCTTAATGAGTGAGCCGCCCAGGCGCCCCTAGCAATTGTTTCTGTTAAGAAAATTTTGCAGGCTATTTTCTTTAAAATCAATTTTTCAAAAATAATATACGTTGCCAGAGGATGGTGAGTCAATGACAATAATAGTTGAAGCAAAAAATAATTTTTTAAGTAAGAGAGAAAATTCTGAAGAAAAAGTGTCAATTATTTCATTGAAAAATGACTTCTTGGGGCACCTGGGTGGCTTAGTCATTGAGCATCTGCTTTCAGCTCGGGTCATGATCTCAGGGTTCTGGGATCGAGCCCCGCGTCGGGCTCCCTGCGCAGCGAGAAGCCTGCTTCTCCCTCTCCCACTCCCCCTGCTTGTGTTCCCTCTCTCGCTGTCTCTCTCCCTCTGTCAAATAAATAAATTAAATCTTAAAAAAAATGACTTCTTATAGTGCAACCCAGTAGCTCTTTAGGCCAGTCATCTTTAATAAGATGCAGAGCATCCCTATCACTAGGGGCATCGTGATAGCACAGATCGTACTGTACTACGAAGGGGGCGAAGGGGTGCCTTGGGAAAGACATTGAAATACATGTGCCCTTTGAATGCCATACTGAGCTCCTTCTATTACCTCTTAAAGTGGGAAAATGGGTTTCACTGCCTTATTCTTATTTGGGATTTTGATTCAAAATGCATTCTATATCTCAAATTTGGCTAAGTATTCCGAGGACAGAAATATGCAGAAATTCTCATCTAGAAGTACTGAGTAGGGGATCAGAAGGTAAGAAAAGAATAAGTATGTCTAAGCATAGAAAATCAAAATATAGCTGAGCACCTAATTGGCCAACTGCCTTCTACCACTTCAACACTTGAATCTTCCTGGCTACTTGCACAGTATTATTAAGGTAGAATAAATCATTTGACATGACTAGGTTTTAGGAAAACATGTGAGAGTCATTCAGGCAAAAAATCAGTTTGAAATAGATGAAATTTTCCATCTGAGTGGCTTCTACCAGGAGAGAATGTTTCTAGGAGTGCAGTATTTTTAATCTTGTTTTAAAATAAATACTTTAATGTATAAATCACACAATTGTAAAGGCACTTCAATTTTATTTTCCTTTAGTTTTGAGGTTTTGGAATTGCTCTGTGCAGTTCCAAGTAAAAGCTCTTAGATAAAACTTTCATGCCGAAAACCACCATCACAAATGTGCAAGTACAACTATAAATTTATACAGCACTCAAGCTGTTTGTAGTTTGCAAAATTTGCTAATAAAATGCAGAAGTAGGGTTTCCATTTAACATTCTCGGGCACTGTAACTGCATGTATATCTTGGGTGCAGGCAAAAGATGGAAAATTCCATGCATAGAGAATCTTTTGTGGTTGTGACAGTTTGCTAATATCTTAATGAGTGAATTATGATAATTACGAAAATCTTAGCTTTACATTATTTGTTAAGAGCGTCTCTGTGTGTGTGTGAGAGAGAGAGACAGCTTTCCCAGGCAAATACAGCATTCTGATTCAGCAGCATTCAATGAGGAACATTTCATGGGCTAATAATACAAAATGGATCTTAAACTGCTGCATATTAATCAAATTCATTAAAGTACATTCATTAATTTGTGTGTATAACAGCCAAACCGGGAATGTGGAATTTGCTGATTTTGCACAAAATACGTACATTAATGAATGCTAAAACTTCAACATGAGTAATAGCTTTAACAATATTTGTATAAAGCAAAATCCTAAGTATTCTAAATACCTAATTGTTAATTATTTTCTTTTTAATAGTTCCACTTCCGTTTCATTTTGTTATTAGTTGTAAGTGGAAAAACAAATATGGAAGAAGAAAATAATTTAAAAATAAAGGGTAGCCCCAAAAGATTTTAAAGAAAAAAACAGAACACTAATATTAAATTTCCTACCTCTTCTTCCAGTCATTTAGTTTAAAAATAGGTTCAGGGCACCTTAGACATGGTCACACTTCTATGTACAAAGAAATATGACTTTGAAGCTAAATTCGGAGTCTTTCATTTCCTCTATGGGACTGGGGGCTGGGAGGGCAAGGCAAAGGAAAACACAGCATTGGAGGGTGTGTACTTAAATGTCTACAACTAATGGAAAATTTTTACATTTCTTCATGAAGTCAGGGGATTTAAGACTTGTGCTAATGCTCAATGACTAGTGTCTCTTCAGCAGCACACATCTGGAATGATACAGAGATTATTTAGCATGGTTCCTGCACTAGGATGACATGCAAATTTGTCAAGTGTTCTATATTAAAAAAATAAAAGGCAACTATGTGATGTGATGGATGTTAATTAACTTGATTGTGTGGTTATTTCAAAATGTATACATATCATTTAAATATATAAACTTTTATTTGTCAATTATCCATCAGTTTGTCATAAAATAAATCAATAACTACTTTTCTAACTTTTCTAATATTACTTTTTACCTTGAATGCTAATTGCTCTGAAGGCAAGACTCCCTTCCTTGCCCTGAATAGCATTTAGCACAGTGCCTGGCAATATTTAATATTTAATATCCATTGAAGTTTTAAAAAGGTATACAGGTGTCTTCAAGACAAGACTTCTCAGACCCCTTGACATGTTCATGTACATTGTATATGTTCATGTACATGTACACATGTCCTTGTACATGTACAAGGGAACCAGAAGCATTTTACAAACAGTTAGATAAAGAACTTTTCCCCTACCTCCTCATGACTTACAAAATACTGGACTTCTAGAGAATGCAGATGCACATCAATGTTCTTAAGCAAGTCAGTAATTGACAGATACCTCCTAATTAATAAGAAAACTCAATAGATATTGATATCTGTTAATATATATTAAATTTAAAATAACTATTATACAAAGTAAAATATGGTGGGGGTTATAAGAGTGGTGTAAACATAACATCCACAGGTTCAGAAGAGTCAGTGCAGGGAAACATTGGCAGGGCTTCAGGTCAGAGTTTACATGCTGATCTGGAGGCTTGTGGAGGGCAGGATCCTTCAGTTCCTTCTTCCCCCCCGGCCATCAGCTCTGGACTCTGTGTCTAACAGGTGCTTAGTGCAAGACCTTCCAAGTGGAGAAAGTCAGTTAAAAAAAGAAAGGAAGGGGGGTATTTGTAGGTCATCCTGGGTAAGTGAAAACAGCTGGGCTAGAACAGCCTCACCCAAAGGACTAGGGTGTTCCATAGAGCCCCAGTCCCGTGCGATGTGGGGTAGGGGAAGACTAGTGTGAAATTACTATGCTTGGTTCCAGACATTTTGAGCTTTCTTCTTAATCAGGAAGTATCTGCCAATTTTCTGACTTGCTTAAGGACATTGCTGTACATCGGCATTTTCCAGAACTCCAGTGCTTTGTTGAGGTATGAAAGGGTAGGGAAAAAGTTCTTTATTTAGCTGTTTGTAAAAATGCTTCTGATTTTCTTGTGCTCTCAGCTTTACAATGTACATGAACATATCAAGGGGTCTGAGAAGTCTTAACCTGTTTTTATCCGAGTCAGTTTTTATTTATGAACAAGATAAACAGTTCACAAACTTCAGTACTTTAATTATCAGTGGAAATAATTGTTTTTCATCTTCTAGTTGAGAGACAGTAGATCTAAAGAAGTGCAATGAGTGATCAGCATCTTGACTATAATATTGAAATCAAAAGTTACCTTAGTGGGAGAAGGGACTCAATAGGGACCAATGAAAAATGGAAAATTAGGGGAAAAAAAATAAACTGCCTGGGCATAAGATGGGCAGTGTTTAGTGTAACAATCAGAATAATAACATTCAACACCCATCTGTGATGCAGCACTTAAATCTTGCATGTGGCAAGTACGTTCAATACTGGTTAGAGATTCACTGATGAGCTTTCTGAGTTCTACATTTCTTTCCTTCTGAGGACCTAAAAGCCTCCCAAAGTAGAGTAAAAAGGAGCCACAACTATCAGGAAAATGTAAATCTAAACCACAATGAGATATCACCTCCCATCTGTTAGGATGACTATTATCAAAAAGAAGGAAATAAGTGTTGTTGAATATGTGGAGAAAAGAGAACTCTCAAGCACTGTTGATGGGAATGTAAATTGGTGCAACCATTATGGAAAACAGTGAGGAGTTTCCTCCAAAAGTTTAAAAAAATAGATCTATCATACAATGCAGCAATTCCACTTCTGGTTATTTACCTAAAGGAAATGAAAATACTAACTGAAAAAAGATATATGCACCCCCATGTTCACTGCAGCGTTATTTACAATAGCTAAAACATGGAAGCAACCTAAGTGTCTATTGTTGGGTGAATGGATAAAGAAAATATGTAAATATACAATGGAATACTACTCCGTCATAAAAAAGAAGGAAATCCTGCCATTTGCAGCAGCATGGATGGACCTTGAGGGCATTATGCTAAGTGAAATAAGTCAAAGACAAATAAGACAAATAAGAAAGACAAATACTGTATGATCTCGCTTATATATGGAATTTAAAACAAAACAAACCTGAACCCATGGATACAGAGAAGAGACTGGCGGTTGCCAAAGGCAAGGGGTGAACTGTTCATCTTGTTCATAAATAAAAATTGACTCCGATAATATCATCACCCTGTACCCTGTACTCCAATATGCTTTCTCAAGTGGGGAAGAAAGGGCCAGGTTTATAGGTAAAGATTACAGACATCTCCCAGCCTTCTGTAGTCGGTGACCTGGGTGAGCCACAGGACTGTGATCCACATGACTATCATCACTCACTTCTGCTGTAGAGGGACTACATTAAGAAACACTCACGCTTTACATAAATTCTACCTCATCCTACTTGGATGTTAGAAAACATCCTGAGCATGTTTTCTATTGTTATAGACAGTTTGAATTAAGGGCAGAGCAGAAGATTTGAGTTCAAGTCCTAAATCTTATCACTCAATAATTATGTGACAGTGGGAAAATGAATTGACCTGAGTCCCTGTTTTCTTATCTGTAAAATGAAAAAACATTGAATGTTGTGGGAATGAAGTATCTTCACACATATAAAAGCCCACCACAAATGTAGGGCATTATATAGGACAACAATTTCCAAACTGTGCTCCAGAAATTCTAGAGATTACATGAAAGGGCGTAGGGGCCATTGAGAGTGAACCTAAAGGGCCACCTCTAGGCCCTCCACCCCATCTCCAGCCCCCACAAACACTTTGATCAGAGTAGAGCTACCTGCGTCTGTTTTGCAAATTGGGCTTCCAGGAATTCCTTTGAAAGATTCCACGAGAAAAAGGGGGAAAAGGATGAAGACCACTAATACAAATTATTAATCCACATAATACTATGCTTACAAAATGATTATTTCAGATTTGTACATATACTGTCCAGATCTGTACGTATAAAATACACATCACCTGTAGGTTGTACACTTGTACATGTAATGTACAAATACTAAAAGTGGGCCTCTGTAGCATGTAAAATCTTTTGCTATTCATACCATCACCATGAAAACCTATGTTTTAACTCTCAAAAGATGGTAGCTTGGTTTTTTGTTCTTCTTTAATAAATATATCAAGTGGTACTGTTCATTAAATTGCCTGGTACAAAACAGTATTGTACACAACACATACACATGACCAACACAACCAAACAGTATGCTACACAACATGAGTTATCTTAATTATTAGCTATCATATTGAGATTAAATTGGGCATTAAATTAAGTTTAAAGAGGGATTAAATTGTGACATGAGGTAAAGACACAACAGGCATTGAAAATAAAAGGCAATTATTCCAAATAAAATCACTGTATTAAGGATCTGAATACTTGTCTGCTTTTGAATTTAAATCTAAGTTTTATTTGGGTCTAAAATAGAAATGAAAGGTGAATTTCATGATCTTACTTCTTCAGTTTTGGAAATCTACAGTCTATCATTCATTGCCTAAAGTTGAAGTCTCCTAATGCAATGATGATTAACTTTTAATTCAGCAATCATTCAGCTAAAGTTTCCATCAGTTTATACGTATTTTATGCTTTCATGTGACTATTTTCTCTACCTAAGTTCCTTCCTAGTAGATAAATTCTTTTTTTATTTTTTCAAACATTTATTTGTTTTATAGAGAGAAAGAGAGAGAGCGAGCGAGCACCAGCAGGGGGTGGGGCAGAGAGAGGAGACAAGCAAGACTCCTGGCCCAGCCCCAGGTGTGGGGGTAGGGTATGTGTGCTCTATCCCACAACCAGGAGATCATGACCTGAGCTGCAAGAGCTGGCGGCTTAACTGACTGAGCCACCCAGGGACCCCAGTAGATAAATTCTCTAGACCAGCTTAATATTAAGAAAGTTTCCCAATCTTTTTTATTTAAATTAGCTTACTTTAATTAACTTCCCCTCTTTAAACCTTGCATACCGCCCACCAGCCAAAGATTTTGTCAAGCTTTAACTTCTTTCATTTGTATTATGAAAATAGTCTGTAGAAGAGTCTTTCTTCACCACACCACTCCGGAGTTTACCCTAAAAATTCCAACATTGCCCCTCCCCTTTTTGTCACTCCTACTTGAAGATCACCACCTTTAGGGAACATAGGGTTAAGGATGTGATGTACACATCCCCGAAATAACATCGTCAGGCCTGAAGTTTTATAGTTGCAGCCTGCAGACTAGCCTTCTTGAGGGCTGGAGCTTATGAAGTTCTCATTCTTTTTTTTATCCAAAATGCCTTCTAGGGAGAGGCATCTCAGGGTGGTGAGATGGAGACCGCCGCCCCCAAATCCGGCTCCGTGCTCAGCGGGGAGGCGGCTTGAGATTCTCTCCCTATCCCTGTTTCTCTGACCCTTCCCCTCGCAGGCTCTCCCTCACTCTAAAATAATCTTTTTTGCTATTGTTAAATGCCTTCCAAAAAGGTAAAAAACAAAACACAAAAAACTGACCTTACGAACCAAGGTGTATAAATGATGCAAAGTATTTTCTTTCAGGGATGAAATAGTAAAGTCATCACTTTACTTGCATTACCAGTTAGGGCTGGAAATATTGTGATAAGCTTATAACTTTAATGTTTAAAGCCTGGAACTTTAAGCTTCCAAGATGAAATTTTGTTTCCAAGAATGGAGCTGCCATATTTTGCCCCAAACCTTTTCTCTTTTTATGTCATTCTAGGACATAGTTCCAGGCTATGATTTGTATTGAAGTCTGGCACGAAGTATGAAATTTCATTAACAGGAGCAAATCCAGTATCTGTTGCTTTCTTCACGAAAGTCTTTCTACCCCTGCAGACTGTCTGGGGACCTCATTCATAGGGGTTGGAAATGTGTGGTTCCTTGGAGTGGCCCGGACGCTGAAACCTAAGTCACCCGCCCTCCACAAACCCTTCCACATCAGGAGCCTGTTTAGGAAATGACTCCCAAAACCCGCAGTCTCTCTGCCAGCGCCTGCCAAACGTTCGAGTTCCGAGGTGCCACAGCAGCTTCAGCCTTCCACGCTTCCCAGGCCACACAGCCGGGGAGAAAACAGCCACAGCGCCAGGCCCAGAACAGATTCCTCTAACGCGACCCGCCACGGTGCTACCCCGCACGTTCCTCCCTGTCCTCTGCAGCTGCTGTGGGGGGACGTCTCCTGCTGCTCCAGGGCCCTCCTCCACTCCAAGCTCCCCAGGCAGACCCCTGTGACACCACAGTGGTAAAGCCCGGGGCTGGGGTACAGTGCGAGCCCCATGGCCGCTAAAGCCCGAGTCTTCCCCACCACGGAGCACAGCCGAGACATGGTTCCTCTTGCATCTCGTGATAGGGGAGACGGAGCGCCGCTGGGGCCAGGGGTGGGCCAAGCGCAGATGACGGGGCTTGGCAGGCTCAGGACACAGCTATCTGCGCGAAGCAGAAACTTCTGGTTCACCCCCTCACTCAGGCAATTTATCTTACACAAATCAGCGTCTTAAAGAAGTCTTCCAACCCCAGAGCGAGAGGCGCTGTCCTAAATACAAAAGTCTTTGAATCTCTGTACAATTTCAGAAGGATTCCGGAATGTCCTGAAGCATCTTAGACAAGAATCCAGGGGGGCAGGCTTTACTCAGCTTCAGCCTCTGCACACCACTAGGAGCCCGTCCCGGAAGTCCCTGGGTGACTAGCCAAACAGTGGGGGCCGGAAGTCCCGTGGCACATGGCCGGAAGTCCTGTGGCTCATGGCCGGAAGTCCCATGGCGCATGGCCGGAAGTCCCGTGGCCCCTGGCCGGGCCCTCCAGCTACCGAGCAGTTCTGGGCCATGGAGAGAAACTCCGCAGCCAGCTTCTCCCGCGGGGGTGCGACGTGGGCACCAGTGGCTACAGCTGTGTAGTGGGTCGCTGAGGACCCACACACAATGGCTGCCAGATAACGGCGGGGGAAACGACCTCCTGATAATGGTGCCAGGTAACGGAAAGGGTCAGTGGCTGCCGGGCAAATCCTGCCGGGTAGGGGCCAGAGGGCAAAGCCGGCCGGGCAATGGCGGGTGGCCTCTGGCTGCTGGGTAATGACCGTTGGGCAGTGGCCCAGCATCCAGGCCTAGTCCCAGGCCTTGGTGAGTGCTCACCACCTGTGAAGGCCTCAGTGAACACACGTTCACACTTGGTTCTGTGAAGGAAATGTGGCCAGTTTCTAGGCTGCTAATGACCCCCCTCTTTTCCCACCATTTGCATCACCAGCTTCCCAAGCGTTGCTTCGCTGTGAGCTTGTCATCATTTCCTTGGGCCACCTAAACTAAAAATCAAACAGAGTCCTGCAGACATTTATTTTTCAACTCTGACCAACGGTAGTCTTGTTGATAAAGTTTAAAGTAGTATATGTAGATGGTGCACAGATAACTTCCTGATATACTTCATCCCACTCAGTAAGCTAAATGTCAAATGAGGAAAGAAAAATATGGGTATCCTGTCAATACCGTTTCTTATGTGAATTTTCATTCGACCCAGTCTTATTTGTTTAAAGGGGGGGTGGGGAGAGGGGAAGGTAGCATGTTTTACTGTAAAATACAAATATTCAGGATAGGGTAAACACATAAAATCTAGAAATGGTTGCCCAGGGATAAAATGATTTGCCAAAGCTTGCATAGCAAGGAGTGGGCATGATTAGAACAATATCGCATATATTTTATTTGTTTCCCCACTCAGTACCCTCCTTTCCCCTCTTAGTATCTGTCAGAATTTATATATACCAACTGCAAGTGCAAGCATTATTTTCGAAATCAAAGAAGTGAAAACTTTTAGAGAAAGCTCAAAGGCTGTGCCTTGATTAGCATAGACAACTAGATTAGAATCAGTGGCAGTATCTCTCTTGAGCAAAATCTTCCAGTTTTATTCTTGTCACTCCCTGGGGAGCACTTGCAATTGTGGGTGCATTACACTCTCTGGCTTCCTTTGATCCTTTTACTCAGATCTCCTGTTTACTGTATTAAAATGATTCACTCCATCAGCCAGTCTTTGTTCATCAGATCAGATATTTTTTCACCTTTGTTTTTATCCAGTGCACAAGGACGCATTTGGCAAAGACTAAATTTTATTTTTCCCATCTTTTGAAGGAGTTGTGCTATGGAGATTTCCTAGTTTAAGGCAAATATTGATTATTTTTCCCCTCTCCCTCATCCCTTCTTCTGGATGCAGAGTCAAGTTTCCTTGCTATGATTCTTGTTATCAAAAAAAAACAAAGATTATCTCTTTGGAGATATTTGGAGAGGCTGGGCACTCCATTTTATAATGATGGGGTCAAGATGTTTGGATTTGTGACAACCCCTGTCTGTCTTGTTCTGATTCTCTCTGGAATAAGGAAGATTGCCTTTTCTTTCTCTCCCTTGCTGTGCTGTTATTTGTCAGTTGGCCCGAAGCTAGAAGGTGGTGCTGTTTAGCATGTAAATAAACCAACACTTTTTCCAGTAAATAGCTCTGTCTAGCATTATATGCCAGGAACTCTCCATCTACACAATGATGACTTCAATTCCTGTATTGTGCCTTTCCTTTCCTGTCCTTTCACAGAGGGAAAGGTGATCACATTGTAATTATAGAAGTCCTTTTTACTTTATATTTTTCATCGTGCCTCTAATTTTTCTAGTATCCTAGTAGATAGCATTTCCCATGCTAAGATAAAATTCCTAAGGCAGGCTTTTGGAATTAATTTACTTCCTATAGTCCAGTGTTTTATAGATGATGTAAATGAAGGATGTGGCGTACAGATCTATTTAAGGAGACGTGCTTATACTTCACTGTTCTGGCCAGATGAGTGGGCACATGCTTTTGCATTTTTATTTGAACCCCACTGAAGTTGGTCATTATATTTTGAATGCCACAGCACGTCTATACCATTATTTAAAGGATCTTGTTCATTCATCCATATAATGATTGGCATTGGCTATAACTTGATGCAATGTTACACTATTTTAATTCTTTCTCAGGCAGTGTTATCTTTGATCACTTCCTATTCACTGGGGAAAAAACCCCACACAATTGCAGTCCCACATTATGTTTCAGTGATGATGCCAAGTACTCCTTGGAATATAGCTATTCAAGACACTTTCTCCACCCTCAGGCTGCTCATTAAAGGGATGGCAGTTTCTAACTTTAATGAATAAGGTAGAGTGCAAATTCTACTTTTCTTTCAAAGAGACTTCATGGTTTAAAAAAAAGTGTTTTCTACTGCCTATTTCTTTGTTTAATTGGAAGTGGTGTATACTCCTACATAACCATGGTCACAACTCAGTATGCAAAGTATTTCCTTGTCACATTTTCTTTTTTTGTGTGATTCAAGTGTATATTTCATCAAAGAGTTCTGAGAAAGTTCTGTATCTTCCCTCAAAAAAAAAAAAAAATACACCAGGCATGACGCATAGTGCATCGAGATTACCATCTTGCCGATGGGTAGAGTGACTCTTACATTCTTTGGTTTTTCTCCCTTCTAACTGAGCACTGATTTAATATGTTCTTTTAACTCAAGGATTTTTGTGGCAGATCCAAAACCTCATTGAAAAGTTTAGCAAGAAAGAGCCAAGTAAGAAAGAATGACAGAGACCAGTGTTTTAGAAATGCTGTCTTCTTTCAAAATCTGGTAAGCCTAAAACCCAGCAAAACCTGAGTTAGAGTCCATGTTTAAAAGTGCAAATTAGGGGCGCCTGGGTGGCTCAGTCGTTAAGCGTCTGCCTTCGGCTCGGGTCATGATCCCGGGGTCCTGGGATCGAGCCCCACATCGGGCTCCTTGCTCTGCGGGAAGCCTGCTTCTCCCTCTCCCACTCCCCCTGCTTGTGTTCCCTCTCTCACTATGTCTCTATCTGTCAAATAAATAAATAAAATCTTTAAATAAATAAATAAATAAATAAAAGTGCAAATTATCTTTCTTCTTTTTTAAGAAATCAAATAGCTTCTAAAGAATCTATTTGATCTGTTTATCTCTTAGTGAATCATAACCATGTAGCAACACTCAAGCAGAGTACAGGAGGAATTTAAGGTTTTAAGCCAAGTGTGGGTGAATCAAGCACCTGAGTTATATGGTATGAGAGCAAATAAGAATGAGCTTAGCTCCATTAGTGTCATCTAGGTTTCTGTAACCTTCTTTCCTTAACTTCGGGAAATGGGCAAGTATCTGAGCTCTTGAGCACTAGGTTCCCAGGGCAGCCAGATGAGAGGACCCTGGAGATATTAGCAAGTTTAGTCAAGCCCTGAAGGTATTAGAGGGACTAATGACACCCAAACCAAATCCTGTCTCTCATCATTATTAGTATCTGTTTTAAGCATGACAGTGTTTGAACTTCCTGGAGCATACCTGGATAATAGGTAATCATACCTGTTATCCAAGATAAATATATGATATGATCTGTATTCCCACAGAGCTTTCAAAATAGTTGGGGAGATACACCTAATTTATTCGAAATGAGAGAACAATAGAAAATAGTTAAAATTAAATGTTAACTTGTGCTCAGTTATCATGGGACATTACTTATACTAAAAAATTTTTCATTGTTTATCTGAAATTCACATGTAACTAGGCATCCTGCATTTTATCCAGCAACCCTAGCCCTATCGTGGTGCACTGAATTCATGAGCTAAGAGTTATGGTCCTACTACCGCTTTCTACTGGCTAACACATTCCGCAAGTAGGATAGTAACATTCACTGCACATTCACATTGTCTTACTATTTACCGAGTGTTCTGTACACATGTTTATCTTATTTATTTATTTTTAAAGGAACTTCTAGGTGGCACCTGGGTGGCTCAGTCGTTAAGCGTCTGCCTTCGGCTCAGGTCATGATCCCAGGGTCCTGGGATCGAGCCCCGCATTGAGCTCCCTCCCTGCTCCGCGGGAAGCCTGCTTCTCCCTCTCGCACTCCCCCTGCTTGTGTTCCCTCTCTCGCTGTGTATCTCTCTGTCAAATAAATAAGCAAAATCTTTAAAAAAAAAAAAAAAAAGGAACTTCTACACCCAACTTGAGGCTTGAATCCATGACCCCAGGTTCAAGAATCACATGCTTTACCGACTGAGCCAGGGGCCCCTGGGTGATACAGTCGGTTAAGCGCCTGACTCTTGGTTTCGGCTCAGGTCATGATCTCAGGGTTGTGATCTTGGGGTGGTGAGATCCAGCCCGCACTGAGCCCCATGTCGGTCTCCCCGCTCAGCATGGAGTCTGCTTAAGTTTCTCTCTCCCTCTCCCTTTGCCCCTCCCCCCATGCTCTCATGCTCTCTCTCTAATAAATAAATCTTTTAAAAATTTTTTTATCTTTCACCACAACCCTATGAGATAGGTATCATAATCCCATTTTTCAGAGGAAGAAAATGAGGCTCAAAGAAGTTCTCTAATTTTCTAACTCAGTCTTGATGGAAATACCCAACCCAAATTTCCGGACTCTCAAATCCAGTGTTCCTTTACTACACAACAGTTGCCTCCAGTGTTCCACGCAGCGGGTGGGCTTTCTTCACTAAAACAAAGTTTCCATTTGTTCAGTGCTCCCCCCGAGTTTCCCATTGGAATGGCAACTTCCTATCCAAAGCTACTTATTCACCACTCATTGTCCCTGGCTAATGCCACCATCAGGCCGCTAGGAGAATGAAGGAACTAGGGAAGTTTGTGGGAGAGATTGTGATGGTTTTCTGTGGGGCTTTTCTCTTATTCCCATTTTCAAATGTTCTTTATGAATGAACTAGCGCTCTGGCTGAAAATTTGAGATTGCTTTATGACGCCTAACTCATTCAGCTGGCTTATCAATCAAGTTGGTTGCCTTTTTTGTTCTAGAATTTTTCATTTTGCTAATAAATACAGAATATAAAAGTGAGAAAAGAACCTTAACAATTTTAAAATTATTTCTGAATTTTAATTCCTATTTTTATTGGTTACATGATGCAAACTTAAAAACATCCAAACTGTACATGAACGTAAGAAAGAGAATAGAGATGCCTGCACTTCACTTTTTTCCCACTTCTTAGAAATCATCCTTGTAACAGATTGGTGTACAATCTTCCAAGATCCTTTTCTATAATTATGCAATTATACATATTCCAATTATTTTATGAAAATGTGACCACTTTGCTGTGCAACTTTTTTTTCACTTAATTATCTTGGAAACTACCATGTCAGTACATACAGATTTACCTTTTCGTTTTTGATGGTTGCAGAGTATTCCATTATATGGATATGCCTCAATCTATTTACTCAATACTCTAGTATTGAGTATTTAGTGTACAATGGATTTTTCTAGATTTTTTTCCTTATTGCAAACAATGCTCCAGTTTTTGTGAGTGAGTCTAGAGAATTGAATCTTAGGAGTGGAACATCTCAGCTAAAAAGGGTGCACATTTTGTGTGAGGAGGAATTGCTATGTGGCACTAAATAAGGACTTTCCCTTTCCCTTTTTATTGCTTCCTTTTTCCAGTGCATCTTGGGATTTTTCACATTTTCTTACTTTTCTACAAAGGATATGAATTTTCATCCTATACATGCGGCAGACATTTTCCCTAGCTTATCTCTTATCCTGATTTTACTTACAGTATGCCTTATTGTGCAAAAGTATTCTTAGGGAGTGTAATAGTGTGCTTTTGTGTGGTTTCTAGTTGCCTCATCCTATCAGAGAAGCTTTCCCTTGCCAAGATTATACAGGCCATTCATGTCCTGTTCTTAGATTTCTGCATTTAAATCTTTGACGAATCTATACTCTTATTTCAGGGTAAACAGTGTGATAGAGATTTGACTGAATATTTTTCCAAATGGCTAGACATCCCAGTTCCCCTCCATCATTTCCCCATTGATTTAAAATGCTACTTTTACCATACATTAAATTTACATATACTTGAGATCATTTCTGGACACTATAGTCTGTTGACATTTCCATCTATTCCTGAGTCAGTAGGACACTTATTAAAACACTGAGATTTATAACATATTTTACTATCAGTTTAGGGCAAGTTTTGTACTCCCCAACCTCGTGCTTTTCCATTTGCACATGCTTATTTTCACAGATGAGTTTTACACTCATTTAATCTATCATCATATCATATTATCACATCAAATTTTTTTAATTGGGATTTTGATTAAGTTGGATTGAATACACGTCTTATTTTAACCAAAAAATTTTTTTAAATAATAGGGAATAATTGAGTAAAATCTCCCCTTTTTTAAAACCAACCATGGCTCTGGCTTGTTCTCTCACCCTTGTAAGCCGTGTGGTCTGTGTCCTTCCAGATCCTGATCTATATATTTACTGACTTGAAAACACAGGAATGCTCAGATATATAGCATAAATGGGCTTGTACTGGGTCTCACAGTCAACCAGAACATATCAGGAAAGCTGTTAAATATTGAATTAGGTCTGTATTAGTAGGTAGACAGCATGACTCCCTGGCCTCTGATGACTCACTCTGGCTGCCCTGGCTTTCCCCAGCATAAAATTTGTTACTACATCAAATTTAAATGTGTATTCACAAATCGCACTGGTTTATTGGTGTCTGTGTGCACACGCATCCTGTTTGGTGTCAGAATTATACTGATTCTATAGAATGAGTTGAGAAACTTTCAGTTTTTCAGTTTTTTGTTTGTTTTTAATTCTCTGTAACAGCAAAAAATGTCACAGGAGTTGGTTCCTTCAGAAAAACTTGTTTATGAAACCATTGGTCTGCTGCCTTTTGGGGTTCAGGGGGAATGAGGAGGTGAAGATATGCAATTTTGCAACCTGTTGAATTTATCTAAGCTTATTGTATTTAGTTTTGTATTCTCTTTATTAGGAAAATTGTGATAATTTTAATTTCTCTAGAAAATTACTTATTAACAGTATGGGCTGTAGAGTAAGGCCGCTTTGTCCATACCCTAGCTCCACCAGTTACCCATTTTTTCTTTTTAATAGACTTTGTGTTTTGCTCGTTTTAGATTTTCAGAGAAATTGAGAGTTCCCATATACCTGGCACCAGGTTTCCCCTATTATTAACATCTTAATTAGTATGGTACTTCTGTGATAATTAATGAGCCAACACTGATACATGATTAGTAAAGATCATAGTTTATTTAGATTCCTTTGGTTTTTACCTAATGTCCTTTTTCTGTTCCAGGATTGTATCCAGGACACCATATGACATTCAGTCATTATGTCCTCTTAGGCTCCTCTTGGCTGTGGCGGTTTCCCAGACTTTGTTTTTGATGACCTCCGCAGTTTTGAGGAGTGTTGGTCAGGCATTTTGTAGGATGCCCCTCTACTGGAATTTGTCTGATGTCTTTTCACGATAGGACTGGAGTTATGGGTTATTGGCAGGATGATCATAGAGATGAAGTGCCATGTTCATCACACAGATTAGGAGTACACACTATCCACATGATGTCTGATTGCGGATGTTGCCCTTGATCACATGGCTGAGGTAGTGCTTTGGGGTATCTCCACTGTAAAGCTACCCCCTCCTTTCCATGCTGTGCATTTTGGAAGGAAGTCACCATACTTAGCCAATACCAAAGGAGTGGGAGTTATGCTCCCCCTCCTTGAAGGCAGAGTTTCTACATAAATTATTTGGAATGTTTCTACAAGGAGATTTGTCTGTTCTCCACTTATTAATCTATTCAATTATCTACTTATATGATATGGACTGATATGATAAGTATTTGTCTTATACTTTGGGTTATAATCCAATACTACATTTTTTAAAATGTTTTTTAAGTAATCTCTACACCCAGCATGGGGCTTGAACTCACGACCCCAAGATCAAGAGTTGCACACTCTACCGACTGAGCCAGGCAGTCGCCCCAATCCAATACTACTTTTTAAACTTTATGGCTCAAATTGCTCTGTCTTCAGTCTTTGGGACTTCTTTCAGTTGGCTCCTGTGTCTCTTTGACGCATCCTCATTCTTGGGGGCTTTAAAAAATATATATATCTTTTCAGCAGTATCTTACTTTTTGGCCCTACCAGATGCTCCTGACTCATCTTTTATAGTTTCTACCCCAGTCCTGGAATCAGCCATTTCTCCAAGGAGCTCTGGTTCCTTTCATTGGAGAATGGAATTAGAAACCAAAATCTGGGCACTTTGCATGTTTGTTGCTACTAGAGTGTTGTTTCTCTTCCAGTTTTCTTATAATTTGATATCTGCCCTTGGCTATGTCGACCATGTTATTTTCATAGTAGGAACTTCCCAGCTATTCAGTGGGCTCTTCCAGGAAACAAATGAAGGTGGGGTCCTTTTTCCTGCTCCTGGCATGCCTCTTCCAGTCCCTACAGTGGGGCAGAGGAGGGAGGCCGTTGGCTTCCTTAGACTTAGGAGCTGGTCCAGAACACAGGGCCCCACACCCTCAGAGTTTCATATTAATGTGATCAGTTTTGAAATGTTTTATGCATACCTATAGGGTCTAAATTTAAGTGGGAAATTCAAATGCTTGTTTTTTTTTTCCAGTGGAAATGACTTTATTGAGGTGAAAATGGAATGCAGACTGAGCTTCCAAGCAAAGCTAAGTTCTGCCACACGTGGGCAATGACAGCCACCACAATGTCCTCCTCTGCCTGGCAAGGGTTACCCTACTCTTAAAGTAATTTATAAGATTTATTAAAACATCTTCGTAGAAGAGAGAGAGTATACAAATCTTCTCTTATTAAATTTTTCCCATGACTTTGATGATGCCTCATATGTCTTTTCTAATATTTTTATGTATGTTTTCTCCATTTTTTTCATGGTTAGAATTACCAGAGATTTGTCTGTTTTATCAGCTATTTTAAAAGAAGCCAACTATTGGGCGCCTGGGTGGCTCAGTCGTTAAGCGTCTGCCTTCGGCTCAGGTCATGATCCCAGGATCCTGGGATCGAGCCCCGCATCGGGCTCCCTGCTCTGCGGGAGGCCTGCTTCTCCCTCTCCCACTCTCCCTGCTTGTTTCCCTCTCTCACTGTGTCTCTCTCTGTCAAATAAATAAATAACATCTTTAAAAAAAATTAAAAAAAATAAAAAAAAAAAATAAAAGAAGCCAACTATTGGGGCGCCTGGGTGGCTCAGTTGGTTAAGCGACTGCCTTCGGCTCAGGTCATGATCCTGGAGTCCCTGGATCGAGTCCCGCATCGGGCTCCCTGCTCGGCAGGGAGTCTGCTTCTCCCTCTGACCCTCCCCCCTCTCATGTGCTCTCTCTCATTCTCTCTCTCTCAAATAAATAAAAAAAAAAAGCCAACTATTGATTGTGCTGATCAGGTTTACCATTTTGCTCTCTATCGCAGTAATTTCTGATTTTATTCAGGAGATGAGATATGAATAAATCAGCCTTTCCTTTTAGGCTATTATTCTTTCTCTAAACTTCTTGAATTGAATGCTTAATTATTTAATTTTTAGTCTTCATTGTTTTCCAATAAACACAAGTAAGGCAATACATTTTTTAAACATTATTTTGACTACATCTCAATAACTTTGAGTTGTGCCTCAATTTTTACCAGTTTCTGAATATTCTATACTTTTTTTATTCTTTTTGACACGTGTATCTAGAAGAGAATTTGTAAATGCACAAGGTTTTAGAATTATTAATTTTCTAGTTTAATTGAATTATAATCAAAGGAACTGGCATTTATGATTTCTACTTTTAGGAACTGAGATTTCTTTATGGTATATATATGTTTATTACATATATGTGTGTAAACATTTGAGATTCCTTTATGGTATATATATGTTTATATATATTACATATATGTGTGTAAACATTTTGAAATGCTAAGCAGTTTTGAATAGAATGACTATTTTCCATTTGTCAGGCATACATTTCTGCATGTAGCTACTAAATTAAGATTGTTCCTTACGGTTTTCAAATCCTCATGTCTTCATCTGTCCATTTCTGACACAATTGTGCTAAATTGTCTCACTATTATTTTTATTAATATTCTGATTTTTCTAACAATTTTTGCACTACACAATTCAATACATTAAAATTTATAACTATTTTATCATCTTAGTAGATTGCTTCTTTATCATGATCAAGTATCCCTCTTTGTTCCATTTGGTATTTTTCTTCATGATTTTCATTTGGTTTACTTTAATATTGCCTCATCAGCTTTCTTTTGTTAAGATTGTATTGAGCTTATAACTCATAGAGAAAGAACTAACATTATAATGTTAATTGTTACCTTTGAAGAACAAGTAGATTTTTAGTTTTAAGTCCCGTTTTTCCAAACATTTTCCTAGTTATTTTATCAATTTTTTTGCTATTATAAATAGGATCTTTTCTTCCATTATATTCTCTAATTCATGACTATATTTATATATTAAAGCCCATTTATTTATGTATATTAATTCTGTAGGCAGCCACCTCATTAAGTTATATTTTTAATAATGGTTTTTAGTTCATTCATTTGGTTACTCTATCAGTCATAGGATTTAAAATCATGACAACCTGCCTTCTTCTTTTTACCGTTTATATTTCTTATTTGGTTCTCTTGTCTATTTGTATCGGCTAACATTTCCAGCAGAATGATAAATGAGAGTAGTAACAGCGGCCTGCTTGCTTTGTTCCTGTTTTTAAAATAAATGTAAGGTACTTTCTTTGTCATAGTAACAAAGTATATGCTCCTGTCAGAAATACATTTTGTTGCAAATAACAGAAAACTTGAGTAATAAAGATTTATATAAAACGTTCTTTTTCCTCCAGTAACAGGAAGTCTGGAGGGAGAGGGTGTTCATTCTGCGGTTCAACCCTGCCTTGTGTCTGTGAGTCTCAGCTTTTCCCTCAAGGCTGCAAGGAGACCGCAGCAGCTTTGGGAATCCAGGAAGAGCTGGTGCACCTGTGTTCTTTAGCTGAGATGCACTTTTCCCAAAGCCCGCCAATGGATACCCCTTCAGCAGAGGAGGCTGGGAAGCTGGGAAACGGAAATGTAATAATTGACTTTTCAGCCAGGTTTTCAAAGGTATTAGCTAGAATCGTGCAAAATACTGTTTTGAATTCTTTTAACTCCCTTTGTATCTGTGGTTATTTTTCTATTCTTGTTTCTAATTTTGTGTTTTTGTGCTTTCTTACTTTTTCCTTGATTAGTCTAGCAAGTAGTTTATGTTACTCTGGGTCTTTATTGCTTTCACCTTAACCAGCTCTTGATTTTATGGATCAATTCTGCCAGTTTTGTATGCTAATTCATTTATATCTGCATTTAGGTTTATTAATTACTTTTTTTGTTTGTGTTTGTTTTAGTGTTATTTTCTTGATTTAGATGTCAAATTCATTTGTTTCATTCTTTAATGATTGTTAGAGAAAGAATTTAAAACTGATGTTTTAGGAATTAATCTGTATTATTTTGTAGCTACTTGAGGCTTATGGTTTCAATTTCTTTCTTGACCTAAGAGTAGTTTAGAAGATGTTTGTGTTTTTACTACTAGTGGGGATTTTTTATTTTTGCTTTTTCTTCTTCACTACTTAATTTTAGTTTTATTATTGTGGTCAGAAAACTTGCTCCATTTATATTTTCTTAGAATTGACTGAGACTTTATTTGTTATCCAATTTTTGCAAAATATATGGGCACTTGAAAAGAAATTGCTATTAATTATATTAATCAGATCTAGTGGTTTTTTTCTGTCTGTTTACTTGTTGTTAGTCTATGGAAGTCATTAGTGACTAAGAAGTGTTTTTAAAAGTCTCCTCTTACTATTGTGTTTCAAATACTTTATCCTTTCATTTCCTGCAACTTTTACTTTTTATCTGTTTTGATGCTATATTGTTTGATGTATAAAGATGATTGAAACATGAATTTTCATTATGAATTTTATACCTCAGCATTATAATGCTTTCCCACCTGAATTCAACTGTGTCTAATACTCATGTTGCAAACCCTGCTTTCTTTTTATTTATGGCTGCCTGATGTGTCATGGGCCATTCTTTTACTTTCACATTTTGTCCCTAAGAACAAATAGATGACTTTAGTTTTTGATCCCATTTGCACTGATTTTTGTAATAGCTGTATTTCATTTCAACTTTGTAATTCTATGTAGTAATTTTTGGGTTTTTTGTTTCCTTGATTTTGTGTTCTTTCACTATATATTTTGGCTCGGTTTTGATTGTTTATTGTCCTGGGAGGCAAATGGAAGATAGACTGTTTTAATTTCCAACTAATGTCTACCTTTACAACTTTAAACAATATTCTTAAATCTTTCTCTATTTATCAATTTACCAAATTAAACATTATGAGGAAATTAGAACTCTTTCATTTCTTTTTTTTTCTTCATTCTTTTTCTTCCTAATTTTAATTGGTATATTCTGGTGTCTTTAATTGAGATACATACATATATATCTCAGTATCCTTATCTATTATCATTATGTTTTTATTTTTGCACAAAACATTTATGTTCTCTTTGTAATAGCAAGTTTTGTTAAATTTTTAATTTTTTCATTAAAAATTTAAAAATGTTTGCATATAGATTTACATTCTATTTTGAATAACATAACCACCATAGTTCTTTACCTTTATTTATGTGGATTCAGTGTTCATCTCTAATCCTTTAGAACAATGGCTTTCTTATTTTCTATCCTCTCTGAGCTCCTTAGATTGCTTCATTAAGACTTTTCTGATTCACATGTAAGAGCAATATGTTCCTTTAGTCCTTGCACACTTGCAAATGTCTTAATTTTTCCCATTCAGAGAGACTTGTCCTATCTACTTAGCTGCGTGTAGTGGTCTTTATTTCTAAAGTTCAGTAAATTTGCCAAGATATGCCTTCCTGTTTTGATCATTTTTCATTTGATGAATTTGGTGAGCCTGTTTTTTTTTTTTAAGATTTTATTTATTTATTTGTCAGAGAGAGAACACAAGCAGGGGGAATGGCAGGCAGAGGGAGAAGCAGACTCCCTGCTGAGCCAGGACCCCGATGCCGGACTCGATCCTAGGAGCTGGGATCATGACCTGAGCCAAAGGCAGCCGCTTAACCGACTCATCCCTTGGTGAGCCTGTTTGATGGGAAGGGTGATAGTTAATTTTATATGTCAGCTTATCTGGGCTAAGAATGCCCAGATAGCTGGTAAAACATTATGTCTAGGTGTGTATATGAGATTTTTCTGGATGAGATTAGCATTTAAATCAGTTGACTGGGTAAAGAAGATTGCCCTTACCAATGCCAGTGGGCGGCACTGAATTTGTTGAGGAGCTCAAGAGAACAAAAATGTGGAAGATGGGCAGATTTGCTCTTTGCTTGATCTGGGACATCCACTTTCTCCTGCCTTTGGACCTCAATGCTCTTGGTTTGGGGGTCTTCAGACTTGGACAGGGACTTAATGCCCTTGGCGCCCTGATTCTGAGGCCTTTGGACGCAGATTGAACTCTACCACCAGCTTTCTTGGGTCTCCAGCTTGCAGACAGCAGGACTTCTCAGCCTCTGTAACCACGTGGGCCAATTCCTGTAATAACTCTCACATATATATCCCTATAGATCATATTGGCTGTTTCTCTGGGAGCCTAATTCAGGCAGATGCAGTTTTTTCACGTCAAGAAAGTTTTTTTTCTATTATCTTTTGAATATATTTTCCTGCTCCTTTGATATGTTCTCTGTTTTAGGACATCGGTTATTTGAGTATGGATCTCTGCTGTCTGCCCTTCATATCTTCATCATGCCTCTTATCTTTTTAGTCTTGTTTCTTTCTGTATTTTGTTTGACTTTCTCAGATCTCTTCTCCATGTCTCTGACTCAGTTTTCTACAAAGCCAAATTCTCTTCTCCTTTTTTGTAATGGATCGATTCATTCTGCAGTCTGATTTATTTTGCCCTCAATTTCTTATTTTCCCAGTTCTTTTTTCATATTATTCTTGTGTTCTGTCATCTCACTGTTGATCTTGAGTTTCATGAAGATCCTGTTTTAGTTAATTTCCTTGAGAATGTTTATATTTCTAACAATGCTATAGTGTAAGATGAGACCTATAGGATAAGAAGGCATTCTCTGGGTGAAAAGTAGGGGCTTAGGAGAAATAGCCTGGTAAAGACACAGGTGGAAGAAAGCTTGGGACATGAATGAAACATACAGATGGAGTGATGGTTGCTTATATAACTGGAAAATGGTGAGTGAGGGACGGACGGAGTAGCACAATTTGGGGCTTGAGAGGTAAGCAGGAGACAGATGGTGCAAGGCCCTATAGCTCATGTTAAGGAGTTTTTAAGTCCAACAGAAAACCAGTGAATGGTTTTAAGCAAGGGGACATGATCTAATGTACATTTTTAAAAATTCACTCTTACTGACCATTGAGGATGGACTGGAGAGGGACGTGAGGAATGATGGGAGCAGTTGGGACACAGACACAGGTGAGGGTTGTACTAGAGTGATAACAGGGAATGGAGGAAAGTAGCAGATCCAAAAGAGATCTCAGTGGCAGCATCAGCAGGACTTAGTAATGGATCAATGGGGGAGTAAAGGGTCGAAGTGAATGTGAGAAAACATGTAGGAAGAGATTTTAGAAGTTGAAAAGAAGCAAAAAGTCTCATCCTGATAGATGAGGGGAAATGATTGGAAGAACGACGGATGAACACTGTTTGGGGAATATTAATATGTCAACAACGTTCTGGGGCATCTGGGTGGCTCATTCGGTTAAGCATCCGACTTGATTTCGGCTCAGGTCGTGGTCTCAGGGTCATGCGATCAAGCCTCACGTCAGGCTCCACACTGGGTGTGGAGCCTGCTTAAGATTCTCTTTCTCCTGGGACACCTGGGGGGCTCAGTTGGTTAAGTGGCTGCCTTTGGCTCAGGTCATGATCTCAGGGTCCTGAGATCAAGTCCCACATGGGGCTCTTTGCTCAGCGGGGAACCTGCTTCTTCCTGCACTTGCCACTCCCACTGCTTGCTCAGTTTCTCTCTCTCTCTCTCTGACAAATAAATACATAAAATCTTAAAGAAAAAAAATTCTCTCCCTTTGCCCACCCTCCCCGCAAAAAATGTCAACAGTGTTCAGATGGAAGACGAAAAAGGAAAAAGAGCAACGAGGCTCTACGTTAGAAACACAGCAATGAGGACATCAAAGAAGGAACAAATAGAATAGACTCAAAGGAAGGTGTTTTGGAACTTGGCAGCAAATCAGATGTAGGCAAGGTGATGTTATAATAGACAGAAATGGAGAAACTAAGAAATAAGGGAAGATGGAAGGTTGGATGGGGGATTGTATAACCTGCTTAGTTGAAAACATTTTCAGTTATCTTGAAAGCAAACACTGACTGTTGACCCCAGTGGTGTGCACAGTTTGCCAAAAGTTAAATTTCATGATGTATTTTTTTACACTGACTAAGCAAAACACTAGCTGCATAATAAGCTACTGCAACATTGCTCCTTAAAATGCCTGTGCTCATGATCCTTCTCCATTCACAGGTTCTCTCCTCTTCCAGTCCTACCCACCTGACATGAAACAGGGAAGCTGACCACATCTTCAGTCTTACACTAAGTGTTTTTAGGTTACATTTATCAAAAACGTACACCCAGTGCTGGCTAAATGGCCTGTCCTATATTTAAATCCCTAAAGAATCAATAAACATGTTGTCTAAGTCTGTGTATGCTAAATGTTTGTTTCCTTTATCTCCGTTGCTTCCTCCAATTCAAGCAGCAGTATCATCACATGGAGGAAGGTAACAAAGTCACCATCACATCTACAAAACCAGATTGTAAAGTCTTTTAAGTCTTTTTCCTTGGCGTTAGCTGGTTAGAGTGGCTGCATTCCTTGTGTACATTCCTTGTGGCTGGTTGATAGCCCAGCCTAGTTCTAGGAGGGAAACCACCGCAGGGTCCTTGTAGCTCCCTCTCATTCCCTGGCTCCCCTTTAGGTTATCACAAAGGTCCCACTGCCTTCACCCTCTCTGAGAATCTGTCAGGTTCTGCTTCCTGATTCCACAGTCTCTGTTCCCTCTCTGTCACCCCACCTGTTTTGGACGTTTAGGCCCTGCTTTTTTCCTGGGCCGGCTCTTGCCTATACAAACTCAAGTAGTCCCTCCCCCACCACACACACACACACACACACACACACTTCAGAAGTCCTGCTTGTACCAAGTCCCAGGCTCCCACTTGCCTAGAGGTGACGCATGTCGGGAACAAAACAGAATAGACAAGCAAGGTAACAGCCACGCAGATTCCGGAGTTCTCGGGTGATTCTCATTTTTAGTATTGATCGTGGTCTATTGAGTTGAAAGAGTTTTACAGGTGTTTGAAGCACATCCTAACATCCATCTCTAGGTCTCTTGATTCAAAATCATAGTTAGAAATGGTTAAGCGAGTTCAAGCCTCTTGGTGATGTAGACTGATGAATTCGCAAGGGCGTGGTCTGCTCTGATACAGGTGTGTTGCACTGAAGACTCGAATCCCACAGGAGGAATTGCTGTCAACAATATGATTTTCTGAAATAGTGAAGAACTCATGATAAAATGCCCAATGAAACAAAATGCAGTTTTCCCTCAATTTACATCATTGTTGCATTTCTGGAAAATTCAGTGTACATGGAAACCATGCAAAAGGTATTTTGTGCTTTTATGGTGAACAGAATTAGGTTCTAGGATTGAATGATAGTGTGCAACGGGAGATTTCAAAGTTATACTGAAGGCAGGATGATGCTTTGTTGTGGAGGACTGTCCCATTCATTGCAGGGTATTAACCAAATAGGTGCCAGTGATGCCCAGCAGTCCCTGTAACAACCAAAAACTACCACTGCGAATTTCAAAAATTCCCCCTAGGGGGTGGTACAACTCCCTTGAGAACTGTTTAAATAAACTGAGTCTTCTTTTAGGATTCCTTTAAAAGGTCCCAGGATAGGTGAGCATCAAATGAGTTAATACTTACAGAGTTTAGAACAATCCTTGGCATGTTGTAAGCTCTGTGCATGTATTTATTATATACATAAACAAATACAGTCAATGACAATCAAAACATGCCCGCTTTTTTTTTTTACGTTAACGAACAGACAATTATGAGGGCTGAGCATATGTGACCTGTTATCTTTTCTCAATGTGAAATCTACACAACTTATAGTGGGTCATCATTTGTGTAAAAAGGGAGGAAGAATAATCTGTATATTTTATCTATTTATTTACTTATTTATTTATGTGAGAGAGAGCATTAGCAAGAGTAGGGGGGATGGAGAGTCTTAAGCAGACTCCGCTTTGAGTGCAAAGCCTGATGCGGGGCTCGATTCCACTACCCCAAGACCACTACCTGAGCTGAAACCAAGAGTCGGACACTTAACTGACTTTGACACCCAGGCACCCCTGTGTATTTACTTTTATAAACAAGGATACATAAGAAACTAGGAACATTGTTTGCCCCTGAGGTGGGGAACTGGGTGCCTGAAGAAGACTTTTCATTGTATGCACTTGGAAATTTTTGTATTTTGAACAAAATGATTGAAATGCTTAATTTGAAACAAATAATAAATACATATTTTTAAAATGTATACAGTTTAACATATTTCAGGAATAACAAGATTCTGTGTAGTAATGAGATAAATTAGGGGTTCACATAAGTGACTATTATTTAGTTTTTATAACCAAACCACCTTTTTATAGTTTTCTTTTTTTTTTTTTAAAGATTTTATTTATTTATTTGAGACAGAGAGAATGAGAGACAGAGAGCATGAGAGGGAGGAGGGTCAGAGGGAGAAGCAGACTCCCTGCCGAGCAGGGAGCCCGATGCGGGACTCGATCCAGGGACTCCAGGATCATGAGCTGAGCCGAAGGCAGTCGCTTAACCAACTGAGCCACCCAGGCGCCCTAGTTTTATTTTTCTTACTTAGTCCTCCATTTTCTCTTATTAAAATCAGTGTCAACAATATTCCCTGATACCATATGCTTTCATTTTCATTAAACTAGAAATACATTTATGTCATTGACATTCAAACCCAAGTCAGTCCTCCAATCCCTAGGTGCCTGGGACTTGAGAAGTTTGTAGACAGTGAAGACTCTGTCTACTAATCCCAGCTCGGTGGACCTTCCTGGATAGTAGGACCATGGTCATCACGCCACCAGGAGGTGGGAGAGATAGGCTGGCAGGACATAAGAGAAGTAGAAGGCATAGTAGACAAAGATTCATGAATCTGGAATTTCAGAGCCATAGACTCAAGTTTGGAAGGAAGTTTTAGAGACGGCCCTCCTCCCTTCCTTCTCCTCTGCGGTCCTTCCATCTTCACCCTCTTTCCTCTCTCCCTCCCTCCTTCTTTAACAGATGGTGAGACAGAGGTTCAAAGAGAACTTCTTTCTCCAAGATCACCCAGGGTGGGAGTGGCTGAAGAACTGGAATCCAGACCCCAGTCTTCCTTCTTATAAAAAAGATGCAGATATAAGAGGCTCTTTCTTTGTCTTCTTTATCTTTCTCAGCATCTGTTTTTTTTCCCCCTCCCAGTGTGGATGGCAGGGAGAGAAAGGTAGGTGAATAAGTTGGGCAGGGAAGCTTTTCTGTCCTGCATCAAAGTTTTAAAAACTCTTGGGTGGCATCTAAAGGACTGTAATTCTCAAGTTGAGGTAAAAACCCTTCTTTGCATGGTCAGGGTCCTTGCAGCAAAAAGTAATATTGAAACTGATAGCCCTGTACCAAATTCATCACAGATTTGGGAGGACCATTTGCTTCCCTTTCTGGTAGGGGGAGTGGAGACATCAGAAATTATCCCACCTTACCTGAGGCTTTTTTTTTTTTTCCTGTCTCCTTCCTTTCTCTACAAAAAGCATAAGATGATTAAAAAGATTCCCATATCTATTTTCAAATTATGTCAGAAAAGTAGATTAAAGATTTTATGCTTAGGCAAACGGGGATAAATATTCAAACATAAATTATGGCAGTATTAATAATTGCACATTTGTGCTAAGTAACTAGAAAATTATTTGAGCATTAATTCCATTTACATATGTTCATTCAGATTTGTATCCCTGAAGCATGCAAGTATTTGGGGTTTGAAACATTTAATCACTTAGTAAGCAGCCCTCAATGGGATTGCCATTTATTTATTGTCTTTATTGATTTTCCTGTACAGGAGAAGAAAGCTGGCAGTGAATAGGAGCCGGCTGCTGAAGGGAAAGAACTCTATCTTTTCTAGTGCAGAACAAAAGCTCCTGTTTTGTTTTGTTTTTTAAGAGCAACCTGTTTTCTTCAGATCATCCCAGCCCAGGGCCAGAATGAGGCTTCATTCATTTGTTAGGAACTCTGCTCCCCACAGTGTGGATCTTTATTGTTTCTAGACAGGCACATCGCATAGCACTTGGTTTTCTGTTCAGGTTGAATTTTCGGAGTAAGTTCTTATCTGGACCATGATGGAGAGTCCAGGCTCCCAGAAGTACATTTCGTATTTGATACATGAGACTCCCCCCTCCCAATGGGATACCTGGAAAAACAAGCCTGGTTCATCGGTCTAGACATATCATCTTCCTTAATCAGTCTTCAGAGAGATCTCCCTGGTGACTTCATTGTAATGTTTTCAATAACAAGAGGACCTGAACTCAGCACAGCAACCCTAAGAGCAAGAAGGACCCTGAGGCCTGAGAATACTCATCAGAACTGTTTGGGGTTCCTCAAAACCTGACGCAGACCAGCTTCAGTGAAAAAAAAAAAGATGTAAACATTCAAGGACAACTGCTCAGGTTGATGGAGCATAACCACCACCCTGAGAACGTCAGCCACACCTTGTGACTTCCTTCCAGGAGGACAGTACGGAAGGAGCTGGAAAGTAACTACACGGTGGAGGGACTTGGCAACAGGGGTGGCCAGGGTGAGCACTGAGAAGGAAAATGCCCCTGACATTCAGAGGCTGGTCTGGCTCCCACAGCTAGACCACGTTAGTCTCTGACAAGACGCCATGTCACAGAAAATCAAACCCAAAGCTCTCCTGAGACCATGACAAGATGAGACAAAGCAAGGCCACTTTATACTGTTGTCTAAGCGCAGACAGAACCAAGGTCGCTATGCCCCCCACAGAATAGCAAACACTCCCCCTCAGCCCCCAGGAGTGACTGCCCGTCTTTCCCAGGGTAGCTTTCCCCTGTGCTGGCCTTGCCCGCCCACCGTAAGATTTAGAGAACTGCATCTGTCCATGTGTAGCTAGATAATAAGGGTCAGCACGCCTCTGGCTAGAGATTTACTGTGTCCATCTTAGGAAGAGGAGAAGAAAGGCCATAAAAAGAGATAGCTGGTTCAAAATCCAAAGTCTGATTTTATGGATGTGAGGTGTCCGGGCTGCTGCCGGATCAGCATGGTTTGCAGCTATGCTCGGACAGCGAGAGCTTCTTTGTGCAGGATTTCAACAGTGCTGGGCAGACCTACGCGAGGACGAGCCCAGCTCCACCAGGAATGTGCCCTTAGAGGGAAGCAGCTGTGGCCATCAAACACCTTCCTGACTGGGTGTTTTGTCACCGAGAGGTGTATCCATTCAGTAATTCTAGTTAATCTAACCAAATCATGTGATTATGTTTGATTTTTGTACGGTATACATCTGTGATCTCCTACTTGGTATCAGTTGTTCAAAAGAATGTGATTACTGGAAGGGGTGGGTAGGGGGGACTTGTGCTAGTCTCCTCTTCCTATAGATAAGATTTATTGAGATACCAATCATAAAACTGCCCCGATTTCTGACAGCAATCGAAAGGAAACCCCCGATTCCTTAGACCCGCCTCCAAATCACCCAACCAAAGCCCAAAGCCTGTCATAGGTTGTTTCTAACACCCTCATGGTGTGTGTTCTCCCTCACCACAGGGGGTGATGGGCACAACTCGTTTAACTACAGG
Organism: Leptonychotes weddellii; assembly: GCF_054177405.1. Lineage (NCBI taxonomy): Eukaryota > Metazoa > Chordata > Mammalia > Carnivora > Phocidae > Leptonychotes > Leptonychotes weddellii. Next base: position 6,142,056 of record NC_138374.1, read on the forward strand.
TGTGTTCTTGGTGGTCTCTGATGAAGGACATTCACAACCTTGTCAGTGATAAATCACGCACCCTTGATAACATAGCCGTGAGAATGGTGCTTCACCTACCTCTGTGGTCTTCCTCCCAAAGCCCATTACCCCAGTCCAACCACAAGAAAAGGCTCAGACAGACCAACACCGAGGGACGTATTACAAAATACCTGACCAGTACTCCTCAACACTCCTGAGGCCAGTAAAAACAAGGGGGGTCTGGGAAAGTGTCACAGCCCAGAGAGGTCTAAGGAGACCAGAAGGCTAATGTAATGTGGCATCCCAGATGGGATCCTGGAACAGAGAAGGGACATTAGGGGCAAACTAATGAAATGGAAAAGAGAAGTCAACAACAACAGTAACAAACATTTTAAGAGGTAGAGTTGGCTTTAGGGCACAATTAAATGATGTTGATGATGTTATGTCGCCATCTCCTATTTCTCTGTGTTGGCTGGTCCTCAGCAGATTTGTCTTACATGGAGCAATGAGGCCACTGCAACTCAGACCCATGTGGTCCTATGGGCTTGAGAACCCAGGGAGTAGGTTCTCCAGTTGACCCGTCCTCACCTTGTGCTCTGAGTGGCCAGCTGGTTCATATGCTGCTTCCTGGACTAAGATTCAGAGGTCAGCTCCACTCAAACCCCATAGACCCAATAAGATTATTAGTGATTGAGGGAGAGCTGGTTTCCCAGCAGAAGGGATATTTACAGGCAAATACATGTACCCCGTAGACTAACCCTACCTTCTGACTCAGCAAGAATGCTTTGAGAGGCATCTCTCACACCCAACCCCTAGCCCACTGAGGCGAGGGGCAGGAAGGGCAATACACACGGCCTTGGAAAAGCCACATCATCATCACCCCTGCCCCCATTCCCTTGTTTGTGAAATGGGAGCGTATCTAACCACACGGGACCAATGGGAAGATTGAATGAGATCTCATTTTTCTGAGTGCCTAGGACACAGTAATGCTCAGTGAGTGCTAGTTTAATCTGAGCCTTTCTTATTCAAAGAATTAACACGAGTAATTCTACCTCTGTATTCTTCAAGCAGTTATCATCAGGAGGCCACACTAGTGCATTTATAGAACTGCATTTCTGCCACGAGTAATAATGAAGAATCTTTTATGCTATTAACCTGTGTAAATTTTAGATTTTTTTTAAATGGGAAGTTATATAGGTCACTCTGTTGTACCTGTAGCTAATTGCGGCATTAGCTATCAATTTCTCATTGTTGGCTAATTTATCTTCAAAGACTCAAGAATGCAATTTGAGTAATTACTACCTGTATGCCGTATTTCATTTATGGCATCTATGAGTCATGAATCTTCTTTCTCTAACTGAAAACATTGAATGCAGTTAATTCAAGAGGTCTGCCACATATGTCGTAGAACCAAACTTAATGCAAATTGCATAAATGTGTGTTGTATTTTATGACTGCGTCCTGGAGTTCTCACACGGAATATGGCGTCTCCTAGTAACCCTGGTTGAGGGGGGTGGGGAGGGAAGAGAGAACTGTGTTCTTCGTTCTTCACATTAATGGAGGTTTCATTAATTTTTTTTCTTAAACTGGAGCTAGAAACCCTTGAAATATCTTTGCAGTGCGTTTCTCAGTGTTTTTGAACTACTGAATTATATAAACACACCTTGCTTCTATTTGATTTTGATTGCTTTCTTGGCCTAGTTTCCCTGCAAGCATTTGGTATGATTGAATAATTTTTAGTTGTGTTTTCTCGCCGTGCCTATGCTAATCTACTAACAGTTGGTTATTGAAGCATTGCTACAATCTACTGTCTTTATCTTTCGCCGGATTTTTAAAGGGGTATTTTATTGCCTGTCATTACCGTTCACAGTAGCTTCTGGGCACTGTCATTCTACCAGCCCCCCTTGTATTCCAGCGCGCTACTCGCTGGGCCCTCTGTTCTTAGAGAGAGTCTCGGCGCCTTCCCCAAGAGCCACATCATTATTCCTCCAGCAGCTCTGCTTTTTGGCACACTTTTGATTTTTCATTTTAGACGAGTTGTTAAAGTTTCAATATGAGAGATAATGCCATTTAAGATGAGGATAAACTCCTTGATGCCTGTGATGATTTAATTTGCACAGTACATTCCCAAGCCTTTTCCGAGGCTGCAGCATGGCCCATAATGTCACATCCTGCATACGGGTGGCTTTGTGGCACCTTAGACATTCTCTGGTAATAGCATCCAGAGGCTCAGGGACCAAATCTGCCTCCTCACCCATCAAAGAGGGTGACAGTGTCCTTTTGCAGAGCATGTATTGAAATCTTTACACACAAGATGTCTTAATTTGGGTCTTCATGGTGGAATATGTCCTCGTGTTATACCTGGACACAGCTGAATGGATGAGCATGGCCACCAGATTCAGGCAGCCCACCTGCCTGGGCCTCGGTCAGATGGGCTTTGCTGCCCAGGAGACACAAACAGAGACCTCCCATTCAGATGAGTTCCACAGACGTTCGTTGACCACCTACTGTGCGGCCCCTGCCAACCACAGAGTTGGCTGTGGCACAGAAATAAAAGAATAAGGAACTGACAGCCTAATCTATTTGCTTGGAAGTTAGCATTTCTGTCCTCGTTTGTTCATTTATTTATTCAACAAACATCCGTGGGTGCTGGCAATAGGTCAGGCATTGGGCTAGGTGTTATGGATACAGTGGTGAGCAAGGCACACGAGATATTGTCCCTGCCCTCATGGAATTAATCGTCTAGCCCTATTTCCAGATTAGGAAAAGACATAGTGAACACGAGTTTAATTTACAGCACAAACCATGTAGCCAGCATGCAGTCGCAAAGAGTATCTTACTGCGGAAGAATCAAAATGGCCCCTCCACACCTCTGATAGCCTGGTGACCATGACACCATTCCTGCTGCTTCAGTGTCTCTCCCTCATTTACAGAATATACTTGGCTTTCTTTTTACATCGCATCAAGTAGGGAAAGTGTTGAACTACTATTTTGCTGCTGTATCTTAGGAGGGTAACTCTCTGTGGTTTTATTGTGACCAAGTATTGCTCACTACATGAATGGACCGGAGACCAAACACTTTTCCCAATTGTTTGAAGGTAGAATGAAAAGTCAGCAAAGAGATTTTCTAGAACTCATGTAAATTAGTTATTTTACATGACTGTTAGATGCACTCCAGATTAATTTGGTGTGCAGATTTTTTTAACCAAAATTGGCATTTTATTATAAGTGACACTCTTTAAAGGATGAAGTGCATATGATTTGAAGCAGAAGTAATTCACTGGAGTAGTTTATATTGTTGCTTCCTCAAACGGGGGCAGATCATCCCCCCCTCCCCCCCCCCGGAGACTTTGGCAATGTCTGGAGACATTTTTGGTTGTCACAGCTGAGAGAACCAGGTGCTGCTGGCATCCGGGGGGTAGAGGCCAGGGATGCTGCTAAACATCCTATGAGGCAGACAGAGGATCCCACAACAAAGAATGCTCTGGCCCCAAAAGTCACTAGTTCCAAGGTTGAGAAACCCTCTTTAAAAATGATCCAACTGAAGAGAGAGCACTATGTGTGATGTGCAGGTAAAGTTGCCAGACCCAGAGGAATTTTGTGAAAGCAAGTCCGGCTTTCTCCTCCTGCTCTCTGATTATCTTCTTTGTCTATTTACCCATCATTTAGTTCCCTTGTGCTGCAAAGCTTTTTGTGTTTTGTTTGTTTGTTTGTTTGTTTTATGGGCTCAATACTTAACTATATGAGCTTTTCATTACCCATTCTAAAATCGTGACTGGTTGTAATGTAAATTGTATAACACATCTTTCTGCAGCTTCAGATTCTGCAACTTAAATCTCGTGGCTGCTTATCTGTCTTCCACCACCTACCCGTGTTTTATGTACTGCACTTGGCATTCTTGATTGTTCCTTTCATATTAATTTCAATGGTGCCCGGAGGGTACCTCTCACCATATAATAGGTTGCTTTGTGAACAATTCCAGTAAGAGAACCATTCTGCCCAAGCAGTGAGATACTCTGGAATGTAAAAAAGATACCCCTCAGTGTATCATTCACATTTCTAGTGTACCATGGTATTCTGCAGTTGTATTGAAATTAAAATGAAGATAAATTATTTGTTTCCCTTCTCACTTTAAAAGTGCCCCCACCATTGCAGGTAATACTGTCAGCCATACAAAATGGTTAGAACTTGAAAGTTACCAGTTGGACATGGATGAATATTTATCTTGTACTTAAATTTGCAAATCATTAAGTATCCCTTGTCCTGAGATCATTATTTTCATCATAATGGACTTCTGTTACATTCACGCTGTTCCAGCTTTTGATTGACCGTTTGGAATATGACAGTTGTTTGTCGCATTTCATTTGGCTGCAGCTTCCCTTCATTCATTTGCAATTGTCCCTCGAGCATAATTTTCTTTATGTGAGGTCTAAAGAAGCTTGCCACTGTCTTTTCAGAAACCTTTGTCCTGATGGGAAAACTAAAAAGATTTTCTGAAAATGGTGATCTTTCTTTTTTAATGGAACGCCTTCAGTTTGCAGAGAAAATGGGATGTTTCAGACTTCCAAAGATGCTGGATTCGAGCTGCTCCCTTGAAAATCAAGTCTTTTACAACATGAGAGCCCACTGGCGTCACTGTCCTCCTATCAGTGGATTGAGAAAAGGCACCACGAAAAACTAGTTGAAAATCAACAGTCGGGTTTTTAACTTGAGTCTTTATTTGCGGAAAGTCTCTATTACCATCTGACTCTGTAGTCCCTAAGGTTAATCCTTTACAAGGAATTTTAACCCTCATGGCATTGTTGACCCCTAACCTCCTGGCTGCCCAACATCCATCCCACCAAGTGTTCAAGCACTGCTGATGCTTCCTCTGGCCCCACTCTAGGTCTGGCACACCGACCCTCACTGCCACTGCTGGGCTGGCTGCTGCCCTTCCTCTTCCATCCTTGCACCATGTTCTAATTCCTCCTGTACTCATGAGGACTTGAGTGGTCGTCTCAAAGCTTGGCTGGCTTCACCTCTTACACAACTCTGGCAAAGCCAACCAGACTCCCTAGCTCGTCTGCTCAGGCTTTCTAGGGTTGGGCGCTAAGATTCTCTCCTACTTATTTCATTTACTCCTTGCCAAATACTTGCCTCCAGGTGAGCACCTGTAATCCCTGTCCTACAAAAATGCGTTTCCCATTCTTATCAGTGTCTCTCACCAGCAATGGATCATTTTTTATGAAAATCTTAATGGAAATTCAAATGTAACCTTCCTGAGCCTTTGCTGATCACCCTAGTTGGAAGGAAAGCCTCCTCCTCTGAAATGTATGGGTCACTTCTTCGTTTACTAGTTGCTTCACTGAGTTCAGGTCTCCCCTCCAATGGCCTTGCCTCAGAGAGGCTTCCCCTTTTCAAATAGCACCCCAGCCATTCTCCGTCCCCTTACCCCGTTTAATCTTCCTTTGTTGCTCTTATTACTTTTCAAGATTACAGTTACTGAGTTATCTGCTTATTGTTTGTTTCCCCACTAAAATGTAAGCTTCATGAAGGGAGGGATCGTGTCTGAATCATCACTTCACCTCCCAGCAGCTAGAATAGTCTCTCAATATATATTTGTTGAATAAATGTTTCTGGATCTTTATCTTCTTCTTTGCAGCATTAGTTACCTTAACTCTGGTCTGTGACTGTATCTTGTTTCCCCAACCAGACTGTGAGTTCCTCGATGGGGATGATCATGTCTTGCCACTTGTGCATTCTACCTCCTTTCTCCTCCCTAATGCCACATCTCAAGAACAAACAAAACCCTAGGGAGCCATGCAAATAGTAGACATAGTGCCTTGTATATAGTGGATGTCGAATAAAAAGTTGCAATAAAAGCCCCTTCAAAAAAATATTGATTAGACTTCTGCTTTTGCCAGGAATAAAAAACAGTTTTTACGGATTTACTGTTGCACCAGAAACAACTAAAGAGCAAGACAAACTATATGAAACAATGGCTCATAAGACATTTCACATCAAGCAACAAAGGAAGGAGGTTCCTGAGAGATGGGGGAACTAATGAGATGTGTCCTGTAATTGCTCCAGCTTTCTACCTAGAGAAGGTTCCCAGGCCATAGGTCAGGAAGGGGAAATGCAGACAGAGCCGAGTGGACTCCCTGAGTTGAGGAGATAGAGCAGGGAGCCCTGGGACACGAGGGCAGCTGAGAGATGACAAAGAGGAATACTGTAGAAGAGAGAGCTCTGGAGATCTGCAGAGGGTTCCCCTTAAGTATTCAGTTGAGTACTGATTAGTACATCCATATGAGGAAACTACTCAAGGCAAGGGAAAGAGTCACCCAAAAGGATTAGAGAGAACAGTGCCTGAATTGATGGAGGGCAGAGAATAGTGCTTATTTGTAATGGCTAGAGGGGAAAACCTCATAATTCGTGAAGTATTAGAGTATTATGAAGGCTTTTGCCTCAGTGGTGGGACTCTTAACCCTAAACTAAGCACATTTCTGGTTCCACCTAACAAAGCTTAAAGCAAGACCCAAAAAGATGAAATGGTTTCCAAATAACTGAATCCCAGATCAAAGCTCAAGAATATTTTTAGAAATGAATAACCAATAAAGAATTACCAGACATGCAAAACAGCAGAAAAGTACCACCTTTAATGAAAAGAAAAATCAATCAATTGAAATTGACCAAGAAATGACAGCAATAATACAATTAATAGATAAGGACCTTAAAACAATTACTGTGACTACATTCTATACTCTATATCAAGAAGCTAGGAAAAAGTTGACTATGTTAGAGACATGCGGGGGTGGGGTATATAAAAGAGGATATGGGGCGCCTGGGTGGCTCAGATGGTTAAGCGTCTTGTCTTTGGCTCAGGTCATGATCCCAGGGTCCTGGGATCGAGTCCCGCATCGGGCTCCTGGCTCAGCGGGGAGCCTGCTTCTCCCCCTCCCTCTGCTTCTCCCCCTGCTCATGCTCTCTCTCTCTGTATCTCTGTGTCTCAAATGAATAAATTAAAAAAAATCTTTAAAAAAAAAATTAAATTAAATTAAAAAAAATAAAATAAAAGAGGATATGAGTCAAAACTCCTAGGATTGAAAACTACTAAGATTTAAAAATAAAATGGATGAGGTTAATGGCAGATCAGGCATTTCAAAAGAAAAGAATAGCAAACTTGAAGATATAGCAGTAGAAAATATCCAAAATGAAGTACACATAGGAAAAAAAAAAAATGACCAGAAAGTGAATAGAGCATCAGCGAGCTGTGGGACAACCTCAAGTGGCCTAATTTACCTAATTGGAGTCTCTAAAGGACAGGAAAGAACAAGAAAGGAAAAATAGTCAGAATCTTTCCATATTTGATGAAAACTCTAAATCCATAGATAGAAAAAGCTCAATAAACACAAGCTAAAGAAACCCATGCACATCATCCTAACTAATAGGATCCAACAATACATTAAAAGGATCATCCACCACGACCAAGTGGGATTTATCCCTGGCACGCAAGGGTGGTTCAACATTTGCAAATCAAACAATGTGATAGAACACATTAATAAGAGGAGGGAGAAGAACCATATGGTCCTCTTAATTGATGCAGAAAAAGCATTTGACAAAATACAGCATCCTTTCCTAATTAAAACTCTTCAGAGTATAGGGATAGAGGGAACATTCCTCAAGTTCATAAAATCCATCTATGAAAAACCCATAGCGAATATCATCCTCAGTGGGGAAAAAATGGGAGCCTTTCCCTTAAGATCAGGAACACGTCAAGGATGCCCACTCTGGCCACTATTGTTCAACATAGTACTAGAAGTCCTGGCAACAGCAATCAGACAACAGAAAGAAATAAAATGTATTCAAATTGGCAAGAAGTCAAACTCTTTCTCTTCGCAGATGACATGATACTTTATGTGGAAAATCCAAAAGGCACCACCTCCAAATTACTAGAACTCATACAGCAATTCAGTAATGTGGCAGGATAAAAAATCAATACACAGAAATCAGTTGCTTTCCTATACACTAACAATGCAACTGTAGAAAGAGAAATTAGAGAAACGATTCCATTTACAATAGCACCAAAAACCATAAGATACCTCGGGATAAACCTAACCAAAGAGGTAAAGGATCTATACTCTAGGAACTACAGAACACTCATGAAAGAAATTGAAAAAGACACAAAAAGATGGAAAAACATTCCATGCTCATGGATCAGAAGAATAAACATTGTTAAAATGTCTATGCTGCCCAGAGTAATCTATACCTTCAACGCAATCCCGATCAAAGTTCCAATGACATTTTTCAAAGTGCTGGAACAAACAATCCTAAAATTTGTATGGAATCAGAAAAGACTCTGAATCGCCAAGGAAATGTTGAAGAAGAAAAACAAAGCTGAGGGCATCACATTGCCAGATTTCAAGCTATACTACAAAGCAGTGATCACCAAGACAGCATGGTACTGGCATAAAAACAGACATATAGACCAATGGAACAGAATAGAGAGCCCAGATATGGACCCTCAACTCTATGGTCAAACAATCTTCGACAAAGCAGAAA
>NC_138374.1:6151093-6232022 GCF_054177405.1 Leptonychotes weddellii
TAGAGCTACCCTATGACCCAGCAATTGCACTACTGGATATTTACCCCAAAGACACAGATGTAGGGAAAAAAAGGGCCATATGCACCCCCAATGTTCATAGCAGCAATGTCCGCAATAGCCAAACTGTGGAAAGAGCCGAGATGCCCTTCAACAGATGAATGGATAAAGAAGATGTGGTCCATATATACAATGGAATATTAGCCATCAGAAAGGATGAATACCCAACTTTTACATCAACATGGTTGGGACTGGAGGAGATTATGCTAAGTGAAATAAGTCAAGCAGAAAAAGTCAATTATCATATGGTTTCACTTATTTGTGGAACATAAGGAATACATTAGGAGAAGGAAGGGAAAAATGAAGGTGGTGGGGAATCAGAGGGGGAGATGAACCATGAGAGACTATGGACTCTGAGAAACAAACTGAAGGTTTGGGGGGGGGATGGGTTAGCCCAGTGATGGGTATTAAGGAGGGCACGTACTACATGGAGCACTGGGTGTTATATGAAAACAATGAATCGTGGATCACTACATCAAAAACTAATGTATTGTATGGTGACTAACATAACATAATAAAATTAAATTAAATTTAAAAAAATAAATAAAAATAAAAAATAGTAAAAAAAATAATAAAATAAAATAGCTAAGATATGGTAGCAACCCAATTGTCCATTGATATATAAAAGGAAAAAGATATTATGCATATATTCATATATTATATATACTCAATAAAAATATGTATATCATATATTCAATAAGATTAAAGATATAAAGATGAGAGCAAGAACAAATATACAAAATAAGTTATGAATTAAAAATAACTTTTATTTCTTTTTATTCTTTTTTTTTATTTTTTTGTTATTTTCAGTTGGCCCCATATAGTACATCATTGGTTTTTGATGTAGTGTTCAACGATTAATTAGTTGCGTATAACACTCAGTGCTATAACTTTTAAAACACAGCAAGTATAAGGGCACCTGGTTAGTTCAGTCAGTTAAGCATCTGGCTTTGGCTCAGATCATAATCCCAGGATCCTGGGATTGAGCCCCTCATCAGGCTCTCTGCTCCGTGGAGAGCATGCTTCTCCCTCTCCCTCTGCCCCTCCCCACCACTCATGCTCTCTCTCTTTCACTCACTCTTGCTTTCTCTCTCAAATAAATAAATAAAATCTTAAAAAATAAAAAATAAAATAGATGAGGTTAATGGCAGATCAGGCATTTCAAAAGAAAAGAATAGCAAACTTGAAGATATAGCAGTAGAAAATATCCAAAATGAAGTACACATAGAAAAAAAAATGACCAGAAAGCGAATAAAGCATCAGCGAGCTGTGGGACAACCTCAAGTGGCCTAATTTACCTAATTGGAGTCTCTAAAGGACAGGAAAGAACAAGAAAGGAAAAATAGCCAGAATCTTTCCATAGTTGATGAAAACTATAAATCCATAGATAGAAAAAGCTCAACAAACACAAGCTGAAGAAACAATAAAGTATACCAATGAACATCATCATCAAATCACTTAAAAACAAGTGATAAGAGAAAATCTTAATAGGAAATCGAGAATAAAAAGACCTATCACATACAGAACAACAAAGATACAGATGACAGCAGATTTCTTGTTGGAAATACTGCAAGCTATGAGACAATGAAGCATTACCTTTAAAGTACTGAAGAAAGAAAAAAGAAAAAAAAAAACCCTCTCAACCTAGAATTCCTTACCCAGCAAAAACATCTTTCAGAACAAAGGCAACACATACACATGCATATAAAAGCTAAAACGATTCATCAGCGGCAGACCTGAACAATAGGAAATATTAAAAGAAATCCTTTAGTCAGGAGGAAAATGATACAAGATGGAAATCCGGGTTTACACAAAGAAGCAAAGAGCACCAGAAATAGTAACTACATAGATGAAGAGAAAGGATTTATTTATTTATTTATTTATTTTACTATTTTAATCTCTTTAAAAAGTAATCAGCTATTTAAGCAAAAAACAATAAAGTTTTATGGGGCTTATAATATTTGCAGAAGTGAAATGTATGAAAGCAGTAGCACAAAGGCCAGGAGGAGTGAAGGGAAGTATATTCCCGTAAGGTTCCTCTAACATATGTGCTGCAGTAGAATATCACCTGAAGGTAGTCTGTGGGTTAAGTATGTACGATATGACCCTTAAAGTAAATACTAAAATAACAAAGAGTAATAACTAACAAGCCAATAAAGTAAATAAGATAGAATTTAAAAACACAGTTCATCCAAAGAAGGCATAAAAAGCAGACAAAGAGAACCAAAAACTAACGGAACAACAAGACCATCAAGACGGTACTTTTTTTTTTTAAGATTTGTTTATTTATTAGAGAGAGAGCACGTGCACATGAGAGCATGTGCGTGCGTGCACGGGGGGAGGGACCCGGGGGGGAGACAATCTCAAACAGACTCCCTGCTGAGTGTGGAGCCCAACACAGGGCTCCATCTCATGACCCTGAGATCATGACCAGAGCGGAAATCAAGAGTCCGACGCTTAACCAACTGAGCCACCCAGAAGCCCCAAGATGGTAGTTTTAGATTATGAATGGGGTCTCGGCAAATCCTCTCCCTAAAAAACAACACAAAACTAGACAAAACAGTCAAAAAGAATCATTCTGGGACTCTAGAAATTGAACAAAGCCAGACAACAGATTGAGAAATGGTCATTCAGAAAAACTACTGAACTGGAAGAAACCATGGGAGCCTGTGGAATTTTAGCCATGTCTGCTGCCTTCCTCCCCTGCCCACCAGCTCCATGGTGCCGTGCTTCTCCCAGGGGGTGGCCAAGAGGCTGACTTCATTCGGGGTAGACTGCTGAAAAATCTATGCTTAATAAATACTAAAGGAAGTTCTTTAGGCTGAAAGGGAATGACGACTGGCTATAACTCAAATCCACATAAAAGAACAAAGCATACCAGTAAGGTTATTATGTAGGTAATTATAAAAGTAGAAATATATGCTTTCTTCTGATAACTGGCTTAAAAGACAGTTGCATGAACAATAATTCTGAAACCGTGTTATTAAGCTTATCACATATAAATATATGACATACATGACAATAATAACACAGCGGAGCAGGGAGGGAAGGCAGGTATATTGGAGCAAAGAAACGACCCCAAATGGTAACTCCAATCCATATGAAGAAATGAAGAGTACTGACATGAAATATGAAATAGGCAATTCTACAAAATGCACACTAATCCACAGTGACAGAAGCAGATCAGTGGTGCCCTGGGGCATTGGAGGGGGGTGGGGAGTATGGAAAGGGGTGGGAGAAAGAGATTACAAAGAGGCCTGAGGACAGTTTTGGGGGTGATAGATATGTTCATTATCTTCATTGTGATGAAGATTTCATAGGTGTATATACATGTCAAAATGTATCAAACCGTACCCTTTGTACCGTTTAGTGTATGTCAATTATATCTCAACAAAGCTATTTTAAAAGGATACTAATCAATGAGGTATACTCCACCTCCAGCTTACCTGTACTTTATCTCCTTCCCCCAAACTATTAATCTACAGGCACCTAGCAACTATCCCAAATTGTTCCTTGAACTTGTGCGTGAGTAAAAGATTAAATAAATCAGTCCAGTTACCAACTTGTTATATGTCCTAACATAAAGGCCTCAATATTTTCATTTCCCTCTGAAAAATGGGAATGTACAGTTTATTCTTTAAGGACAATTTTCTCGTGTGGCTGGACATTGATCCCAATTTCAGAACACTTAAAGAATATGGAACACTAAGTAGCTTTAAAATTTATGGCTCTATGATTTGTAGCAAGCACAAAGTGGGTGTCACACTCAGTAATTAGAGCTATTCATTTTGCTCCATGAAGGTATCCAAGAATTGCTTCTGTCTTCAACCCTATTTTTTAAATCAATAAATTGATATCTTTTAGACTACAGTTCACATAAAATTAATCCAGATGATTTGTGCTTTTATAATATTGCTGTAGTTACCTATCAGAATTTAAGTTTCCCTTCCAGATATTCTCTTGAAAATAACTAATTATGATGGTTATAAAAACTAAAACTATAGGACAAATAACTAGTGAGCCTATGAAATATTTATAAACCTTTATTGTGGGTCTTTCCAACTAGATTCTAATACTCACTGTGGTACATTTGTCTAGCTTTTTCCAGATATTGGGTTCCTGCCCTTTAGAGAGTAATAGATGATTTGTGTCCAAGGTGATTTATGCAGTAACTATTAAGTAATCAATAGCATTTCACTTTCTCAAACGGTTCCTAAGCTTAGTTTCATAAAGCATCACTTTCGTATTACAAAAGCAACATCCTCCTTGATCAGAATTAAACTGCATTGAAAGCTTTATTTGTCAATGCCCTGATGATGGTGAAGTTGAAAGCAAGTGGTCCAATGAGGGGCAGTGTACATTTGGAAAAGGGCATGATGAGCCTTGGACCTATGACCTGGGTTCAAATTCTGGCTCCTCTACTGTGACCTTGGCAGGTTTCTATCTGGTTTCCTCATTGGTATAGAAAATGGATGTAGATTATAAATACTTGGCAAAGTCCTTGTGAGGACAGAATAAGGTTAACAATTTTTATAAAGCACCAGCACCATACTTAGCACAGAGTAGGGACCCCATAAATCAATAAATATTACCTTATTTACTTATTTTCATGGACTCCTCAATTTTCGTTCACACTGAGTCCAAATCTTAGCTTTGCCACTTGCTAGCCGTGACCTTGGGTAAGCTGGGCTTCAGTTTCAGCATCTGAAAAATGGGAATAGTAATCTTGTTTTAGGATCAAAACTAGATCATTTACACTGAGGAGTTTGGTCAGTTGCAAAGTGTATATAAATATTAGGTGGTCTTTTTCCCCCAGGGCTTGGCCAGGCATGGTATTTGCTGGAGAGGGGAGAAGGTTGTAACTAAATGCCCCCTCTGGGTGCGATTATGTGCTGAGTAGACAGACTTCAATAAAAATTTTCACCAAAGCTATATGAATCACTTGGTTTGGGTCTGGGTCTGTGCTCGGCCCTGGGATCCAGTGCCGAACAAGCCGGACAAGCTCTTGCTCAGGCTGAGAAAGGCTGGAGCCCAGGCAGTGAGGGACTAGGGGGAGGGGGAGAGGGCAATCAAATCCGCTCCCGAGGTCTGTTGGCTGTGCTTCTAGATCACTCCAGCCCCCTATCATCTCCATCCACTCCACACCCCCTAGGAAAACTGCCCTCACTGCATCTTTGCTATTACTTACATACATGGCACCTGTGATCCATTTGGAAATAATACTTATAAATAATATGCAGCAAATTAAAAAGATTTTTTTACCCTCAAACCTCATATGGATTTTTTTTCTTTTCTATCCTCTAGTACTAGTTTCAGATTTAATACAGTTTGAGTAGCAAAGTTGGCTTCTAAGATTTCTGCTTTGGGGACAGTTGAGATTTTAATTTCAGCAGAATTCACATTTAGTTTTTGTGACTGCTTTATGAATGTTTGAAGAGAATATTTATTCTCTATTTTGGTTTAGAAAATTCTATATAGTTAGATCAAGTTTATAAATTGTGCTATTCCACTATTCCGTAGCTTCACTTCTATTTTTGCCTGTTTGATCTGTAGGTTCTGAGACGTGTCTTCCTGCACCGTGATTTCCTGCACTCTCATTTCTCCATGAATCCTATCCCCTCTGCTTCCTTTCATCCAGGAAACCACTAACATTTCTTTTTCTCCCCATGTGATAATGTCAATATTAAATTTTTTTCCCCTACTCTCTAGGGCTTGGATGCAGGAGTAAGAGTAGATACCTACATCCACTCACCCGGCCTTTGTATGATTCTTCGATGCATGCAAAAATCCCTATTCTAGAAAGTGCTTGTGGGGGGGGGGGGGCAAGGAGATCTACACAAGAATTCCAGGGGTTCTACCTGGCTCTGCAGGTCTGTGGTGCACACGTGGGCTGTGAAGAAGGCAGACTGGGGACTAGGGTGTGTGGTTCTCCTCCTAAGTCTGCACTCACCTGCTATGTTACCTAACAAAGTATTTAATCTCCTCTGCTCAGTTTCCTGATCTATAAAATAAGGATAATAATAGGAATGGCCTTACTGGGTTGTTGAAGGATTAAAAGAAATAATAAAGCACTCAGAAGAGATCTGACATGGTATAACCCCTCAGCAAATATTCCATAGAGGTCATCGTGGCTCTAGGGACTGTTTCCGTGAGCATGACCCACCTCTGAAACCAGAGAGAAGGTTGAGCTCTGAAATCTCTTCATATTTGCCTAGCTCAGCATTGGATACCATTAGGTACTTAATAGATATGTCTGATTTTTAGGCTCAGTAGAAATATGGTTTTTACACTGGAGGAATTTCCTTTTTAACAGAGAAAAGAGAAACTAAATTCCCAAGAACACAAATTAGATTTACATAAATAGGTGCAAATATATTTCACCAGTTGCAGGCTGAGGAGTTGTGGAATAATTAGAATCATCCAAACCAAAGGAGACTGATTCCATAAATACAGGCTCCTTTAAAGTAAACAGATGAAAGAAGGTCTGCATATACAATGTAATTATACACACACACACACACATATTTAAACCTTTCTTTTATGAGTGTGAGAGGCGGCAGTGATTTGATAAAGATACCAAAAAGGTACAAATAAATACATTAAAACTAATTCATCATGAGCCTCATCTGAAGGATGCTTTGTTTAGCCAATATTCCTTAAAGTTTTTCCTATTGTCTTATATCTGGTTACATCTCATTTTCATGCCACCTGCCTGGAGACATTTGAATCTGTGGCCCGTTCAGAAGATTCTAATAATGCCTTTAGAACTTGTAGAATTATTCTGTTGGATATATTCAATTTATCTAACTTAGAGGATATATTTGCCTCTTTTTTTTTTTTTTCAACCAGAGATCTTTCAAATCAATTGTGATGAATAACAAGAGTGATCAAGATCAGTAATTCATTCCAATTTGGGGTCAAAACAAAATGTGAATATATTGTAATAGTAAGAGCTACTGCTTATATCATGCTTACCATATGCCAAGCACATATATTAGTCAAAACATCATCAGCTATCTGTCTATCTATGTACCGATTTAATTAATCTTACCAAAGAGCTAAGTAGTAGAAGTGGGATTGGCACAGAAGCAACATGACACAGATTCTATGCTCTTACCCATCATACCATGTGGCCATTTGTCAATAAATGGACTGATTTTCTTGTGTGACTCCCAAACTGGTTGGAACTTGTGGCTACACAGGGATTCTCCACAGCAAATGCTATAAAACAGATACACCAAGTGACTGCCTCAGATCACGGGAAATTTGAGATGGAGATTCCTATTGACATGTTAAGTGCATCACAACTGGGTTTCAAGATTATTGGGTTTCATTTCTAATGTCTATTGGGCTTCCTTTGGGAAAACTGTTTGGTTTTTCTTGTTTCCTTATTTATAAGAGGCAACCAGCATCTGTCCACTCCCTCTTTTATGATGATGTGAGGAATAATTACACATTGTGTGCTTAGTTTTCTAGAACACTATGTTAGAGACATGATATTCATTATGTATTGACCTTTATTGCATACTTTATGCTCCTTCTGAGACTATATTCTTGACTTCTTTCACTGATGTTGTTGTAACAAACACAGTGGAATTAGTTTTCTTTGATCATTGCCTGTTGTGATCAGATAAAATTCTTTCCTGAAATATTTCTCAAGGGACACTTGTCAGAGATGGAGCAGCATACCGGATTGGCTGGAGACCTGCTCACTTCCCAGAGGGAGACGGAAGCCAGGTCATAGGAGCCCAATCACCACTGAGGGGAAGGGAGCTTGGGCGGACACATAAAGAGAATAGCCAGGCAACCCCAAACAGTATGTCTGAGAGGGAAACCATTCCTGCTCATCCCAGATTTTGGAATGTTTGGGTATCTAGCCAGGATGATGGGATCCAGAGACAAATCAGAAGTCCAACAGGCAGAGTAGTCATTGCTCCAGAAGATCTGACAATGAGCTCCAGGGTAGGATTAGGGCAGGATTCAGCCCCCACAGAAGGAGTTTAGCAAGAGCTAGATGAGGCAATGGGCTGGGGTTCCATCCTAAAATGAGGAACTGGGCTGTGGAGGAGGATAGCCCACTAAGTAGGAAAACTGAGTCAGAAGCCTCATCAGAGATCCCTGAGCCAATCAAAGCAGGGGAGGTAGGAGCACCTTGGATCAGGAGCTGCAGAAACCCAGAGTTCAACCCAGGGGCAAAGAGCTCGAGGGCTGGAAGCTATGAAGGACCCTTAGTACATTTGGGGTCAGTGGAGAGAAGGAGCCACAAGGCCAGGTCCCAGAGGCCAGCCAGAGGGGTTGGATAAAGCCCTGCTTCTGAAGGGGTTGGTTCAGGGGATAGGATGTACCACCACATTGAACAACTCCAAGGGCTCTCATCTCGTTGCTGCTCATGTGAATTTTGTCCACCTCACCTCTACCCACCGGCCGCCATTGTGCAGTGCACAGCCCTCAAGGCTTTAGGCAGTGTTCCTGGGCCACGGTTCTTGCTGGGGAAAGCCATCTGCAGACTTATCTTCTGGGAAGTGAGGGAGCAAGGCAGGAGCCAGCCACGTCCAGCCATCCGCAGGCGCCACGCAGTGCCAAGTTACCAGATGCCATGCTCACTCATCTTTCACTTTGTCTTATCTCGCCAGAGGGGGAGGAAGAAGGAACTACGTAATAAGGAGGAAGCAAGGATATTTAGAGCATGGAAAAGGAGGGATAAAAAGATGCCATGCCTTGCTGATATGGTTTTCTGACAAACTGTTTGCTTCCTGCTGCACGTTTTTTGTTCACTGATTTCTGATACACAAATATAACACTTATCTGTTGACCACTGTAACAGAGGTGTAAAGAACACTTGTTATCATGGTTCTTTTTATTCTGTACTTAGGCTTCATTTTATCTTTAAAATAAGTCCTTGAACATGAATGGTCATGGAAAATTTACTGTTGTATAATTGCACATAATCCCCAAACTTCATCCAAAACAATTCCTGGGTAGCAAAGAACTGTCATATTCAATTGTGTTTCTTCGTAACAACAACCTTTGTGGGGGAAAAAGCAATTTTGTTTGCTTCATTTTCATACAGAGTAGAAGTCCAATTGTGCTTTTGTAATTAAGTTCCCTCACATCGAGAGAAAAGAATATGTCTATGAAATGTGCATTGAACCCAAATGGGAAAGTTAATTCAAAATAAAAAGCAGTGATTATCTCGTGTTTATTAATGAGATAAATATTTAATAAAACATCTCTGTTTTCATCTTTCTATTAAAAACATGACAATTTAAAAGCATTTTTGGATATAATAGCACATTAAGGGCTTGAGTTACTATTTGGATTAAGTACTCCAAACTTCTCAACAAAGTGCCTCTGGGCCATATCTTCACAGACACCATGTGGGAATTCAAGTGACAACAACCTCATCAAAGCCCCTTTTTGCCTGACTCAGGATCAGGTTTCATCTGAATGTTAGCGTTCTTAGATGGAGGCTTCACAGGTTGCACTGGGAAATCACAGGACATTAGGATATCAGATTTCATCAGCTCGTAATTTAGTTTTAAAAAGTTCAGGGTTTTAGCAAGATTTTTTTACCCACATGCAACCCTGCCAGAAATCAACACCATCAGCCTTCAGTGGGCCCAGAAATTCTCATCAGGAACTTGACCAGCAAACTGGACCCACAGAAAGACGGAGCCTGGTCCCCAATCACTTCCACCAATGCAAGATGGAGTCACGCTTTGTTTGAACCTCTGCACATCTTTATATCTCTCTTGTTCATGTGCCCATTTCTTCCTTTTTGTCTAGGAAGGACTGTGGCCCAGTGGAAAGAATGCAGGCTCTGAAGTCCTAGAAACTAGTAGTTTGAATCCTGTTTCCATTCAGAATGGATAGGCCAGCAAGCTGGAGACTCGGAGAGGAGTTGCAGATCGAGTCCAAAGGTAGTCTGCTGGGAGAATCCCCTCTTGGTCAGGGGAGGTCAGTCTTTGTTCTATTAAGGCCTTCAACTGATGGGATGAGGCCCACCACATGATGGAGAGCAATCTGCTTTACTCAAAGTCTTCTGATTTAAATACCAATCTCATCTGAAAAACACATCCACTGAAACATCCAGAATAATGTTTGACCAAATATCTGGGCATTGTAGCCCAGCCAACTTGTCCCATAAAATTAATTATCACGGGGTGATAGACATCTAATAGTTGTGATGTCACAGGCATCCCAGGTCAGAACTGGACATGGGCCATAGCCCAGCAGTACTCCCGAGGCTGGTGCTGGCCCTCCTATTCCCTGGGTGACCCTGGGCAAGTCATTCAAGCTCTGTGAGCCTTGGTTTCCTCATCTGTAAAATAGGGATAACAACCTCTACTTCCCAGACTCATTGAGAGCCTTGTATAAGACAGCTGGATCAGAGCTGAAAGATACCTGAGTTCCTGTCCAGGACACAGAGCATGGGTTTTACCTTCCACATGCTATAGTTATTTCAGTTATGGTTACTGTTACTTACATTGCTGCTGAATTGGTATGTTATTGAACACAGAGTTTTGGGCACATACTATCTGCCAAGCACTGTTCTGGGTGGGAAACCTAATTGTGAATAATTGTGAATAAAAAAATGTATGAAAATGTATAAAATGATGTTTATGAATAAACAAAACCGATCTCCACTCTCTGGAGCGTATGGTCTAGTGGGGCAGGAGAGGGCAGGCAAGGCAACAAATAAAATTAATGAGGTCAGGTTAGATGATAAGTGCCATCCAGAAAATGCACCAGGTGGGAGAACGGAGATGCTCCAGCAGAGGGTGGGGGCAGTGTTGGCAGCACAGGTCGGGTCTCGTAGGCCAGACTCTAGGTATGAATTTTAGTCCCAGTGCACGGGGACTTAGTTTGGTGGAGAGTTTAACACATGGCAATGACACAGGAAGGTTTTTTCAAAGATGCCCTGAGCTACTCTGCCATAATGGACATGGGTTGGGGGTGGGGGACTGGTTAGGAGGCTAATGGTCTCAATGTAAGTGAGAAATAAGGACATCTTGGATGAGGTGAGAGCAGTGAGATGGAACGATGTGCATGGATTGAGGAAGTAGTTTGGAGGCGGAGCCATCTGTGTGGGAGCAGCAGACAAAAGAGGAATCGAGAATGAGTGAAGGGGGTTCAGTCCAAGCGAGTGGTGGATGGTGGAGCAAGTCTCTGCTGTGGGAAAGGCTGCTGGCCTGGGGTGAGCGGACAGCTTGGTGTCACTGGAGTTTGTGACTGGTCAGGCAGGTGGGTGATTGGAATGTCCCGTGACTCTAAGCTGGGTGAGGAGGCTTTTCTGCCCCGAGGAAACAGATGGAAAAATCAGAGGATTCACCTGGAGGAGAGCTTCGTGAAGGTGCTCTTTGCAGAGGTAGTTCATGGTGAAGCTCCCAGGGACTAGATGCAGTAGAAAACCTTCCCCAGCCCTGGAGCTGACTGGGCGAAGTGGGGGAAGACTGCTATGTGGGCCCAGCAAGAGCTTGGAAGCAGGACCTCCAACAGCAGCGGCAAGCCCAGAAGCCACGAGAGCTGCGATGGGGTGGTGGTGGTGGGGGGCGGTGGGCTGGGACCTCTCCTCCGTCTACTGCTCTCTAATCTGTCCATGCTGTCCATGGACCCAACCCCAAATCAGAGGGCAGTGCAGTTCCCAGAGATCAAACCCTTGGGCCACAAAGCAGTTAAAGAACGACAGAGAATGGATTAGGAGGTGGGGGTGGGGGCAGGGGCAGCAAGAGAGACCCAGCCCCAGAAGGAAAGAATGGGCGCGAGGAAGGTGGCGGATGATGCACAAACTCTCTGCCAGTGACACCCAGCTGGTAGAGGAAGAGCTGCTTGAGGTCAAGAAGTGTGCCATCAATTCTATTCCTCCCGCAGCATTGAGCACAGGGTTCTCCGTGGAAGGACCCAGCAAACGGCGGACCCCATCAAGTGGTCAATGTGACAAGTGCTTCTGGCTACCTCAACTACCTATGGTTAGTGATTTATGAGATACACCTCCTGCAAATGTACCAGAAGTCTCAAGAGCCCTGAAATCTCACCCCCTTTTAAGCCCAGTAACCCTATACCTCATCCTTGAATCAAGCAAATAACTTAAAATATATGTATAAAACTGGGCGCCTGGGTGGCTCAGTTGGTTAAGCGACTGCCTTCGGCTCAGGTCATGATCCTGGAGTCCTGGGATGGAGTCCCGCATCAGGCTCCCTGCTCGGCAGGGAGTCTGCTTCTCCCTCTGACCTTCCTCCTTCTCATGCTCTCTGTCTCTCATTCTCTCTCTCTCAAATAAATAAATAAAATCTTTTAAAAAAATAAAAAAAAATTAGTGCTCCCATTTAAATATATATATATATATATATATATATATATATATGTATATATATGTATGTATAAAACCCCTTGATGCACAAGCAAGTTGCTGTGTAAGTTTAATAGGGAAAAACCGGTCAACAACCTGAGTCTAAAGCAGTAGGGGAATGGTCGTAAAAACCGTGGAGCAGCCACCTGAAGGAGTGTTTGGAAATGTATAAAATGATATTTATGAAAAATACAGAACAGTGAGAATAAAATCCTATCCGGTGATGTTCATTGAAAATGCAAACCTGCACACACAGTAAAATATAAATTGTGGAGGAAAAATGAGAAAAGGAAGTGGGGAAAACCCTCAACACTGGAATTATGTGACTGTTTTCCCTTTGTTTTCTATTTTACTATTTAAAATCTTCAATAACGAGTGACTTGTTTCATGATAAAAGAAATAATTGTATTCCAAAAATATATCCTGAAGGAACAAATGGGAATCTGGAAGCAACGGCACCTTTTGCAAAACAGTCTCCATGGAATTTAGCCGACAGGAGTCTTCCAGCATTTTCTCTCTCTGCCTCCATTGCTGGTGGGTTATACCTTGTCTTTTTGTGCCCAGGACTTCACTTAGGAAAAGCTGTCTCATATGCGTTAGAACTTGGTTGAAATGGTACTTGATATTTGGGACTCCAATATTTTGTAGCTCAAACACGTCCACCCCAACATGGTAACATGCAGCAGAAAGTCTGGAAGAGGTTGGTTGCCACTGAAGGAGGCGATACCCTTGTGGATGCGTTTCGGTGGATAATGTCACTGGGCATTTTAATTATGACTTAATATGGGATAAAACAGGGATGGGATGTTTTTAAAGCAACCTTTGGGGGCGTCTGGGTGGCTCAGTCAGTTGAGTGTCTGACTCTTGGTTTCAGCTCAGGTTGTGACCTCAGCGTTATGGGACTGAGCCCTGCATTGGGCTCCACACTCAGTGGGGAGTCTGTTTGAGGTTCTCTCTCCCTCTGCCCCTCCCCCTGCTCGTGCTTGCTCTCTCTCTCTCTCTCTCTGTCTCTCTCTGGAATAAATAAATCTTTTAAAAAATAAAAATAAACAAAACTACTTCTGTTGGCTCTTGATTCTGGAAGAGACTCTTGGTTCGGGCTGCTGTAACAGCATTGCAGACTGGGGGGCTTATAAACAACAGACATTATTTCTCACAATTCTTGTGGCTGGAAAGTCCAAGCAAGACCAAGGCACCCGCAGGTTCAGTGGTGAGAATTTGTTTCCGGGATCATCGATGACATTTTGCTGTGTCCTCCCATGGCAGAAGGGGCAAGGGGGCTCTCAGGAGTCCTTCTTATAAGGGCACTAGTCCCATGATGATTTGGTGACCTCATCACCTCCCCAAAGCCCCACCTCCTACCATCATCTCACTGTGAGGGTCAGGTTTTATTATATCAATGTGGGGGGGACACATTTAGTCCATAACAGACTTTCTTCCAAGAAGCAGTGAGTCTATCACATGTCAAACAACAGGAAACAGGCTCCTTCTCAACATACCAGCTTTTTATGGGCTGAGAAACATGCCAAATCCAGGGAGTCCAGGGCAGTTCATTCCGTAGACCCCGACAATCTTGAGTCTCCAAGTGGCTCAGACTTTTCGCTTTGGGTGTCGGGGGGTGGGGGGTGGAGAATTTGAGCCTGTGTCAACTCCCAACTGAGTTCTCATAAATTGTGCCATGCCACATGCATTAAAGTGGATGTAACTTTTTATTAGTACAGCCACTTACTTGAAGGCACATAGTACCATCTGGAAGGGGTTTTCTAGGCAGTAGTAATTGATCACTCAGGAATTCAACCATTTGGAAAAAAAAAAAAAGACATGGCTTTAAGGTTTAGCTGTTTGTCTCCCATGCTCGACAAGAACACCTTCCATTCTGTCTGTTACGCACCTTTCTCTTTTGTATCAGTCTTAAAGAGTAAGGCTTTCGGGGTGAAGGGTGCCTAGACTCCCAGAAAATTCCATTCATACAGTCTCTAAACTAACATTTGGAAAAATCCCCAATTTTGTTTATTGGGCACAGCCTTATTTCAGAGCCGCAAGAGGTATGAAGGAGCTTCTAGCATGATGTCCCACTTCTCAAGCATAGCATCCTCCCTGTGAGCCGTGTGCAGAACTCTGTAAATGCGTTCTAGCATTTTGCCCTCATTAACAACCCCAGGTGGAAGTTACTATTATCCCCATTTTATGGAAGAGGAGGCTGAAATTTAGAGAGATCAAATAACTCTCCAAAACTCTCCAGCTGGTAAGTAATAGAATTGGACCTGAGACTGGTTAACCCTCAAACCCCGCATGCTGTCCTGCTCCTCAGCATTCATCCATTGAGTGTGTGGGAGCCACCAGCCCTAGATCACCAAGGATACATCTGTAGTCAGCAACATTAGGTCTAGGTCTACTTAGCTTGATGCAGCAAGGGAGGATGTATCCCCAAGGAACTTTGGGATTATCTCAACAGGAGGAGGTGAGATCATGCTAGATGGTCTAAGGAGGGATTGGGGAAAAGGGGACCAGCTCCAGTTGGATAGGGTCAAGATGGGGTGCAGTTCAGCAACTGGTATCTTATTAATCCTTGTTTAGAGGTGGGAGGACTAAAGTGGGGTGGCCTGTCCTTAGCAAGAGAGCAGCAATCCACTAGAATCATCATGCAGAAGTCTCTTCAGGCCTCAAATATGACCATGGATAGAAAACTCAATAATGCAATAATTCTAAAATATTAGAAACACGGCTTATATTTCACTGGGAACATCTTAGTCTGCCCATCCACAGGGCTGAGCTTCACATTCTTGTTTTTTTTTAAGATTTTATTTATTTATTTGAAATAGAGAGGGCAAATGAGTGAGAGAAAGAGAGAGAGAGAGCACAAGCAGGGGGAGGGGCAGAGGGAGAGAGAAGCAGGCTCTCCACTGAGCAGGGAGCCCAGTGTGGGGCTTGATCCCGGGACCCTGGCTCCCCCAGGTACCCCCTGCACCACCATCCCGAGTCCCTTCCCATCCCCACGATGCCTCCAGCTCACACCTTTCTCCCCCTGCCTAGAAAGTCCTGCCTCAGACATTCCGCCTTGCACAGCAACTAGTTATTTATCCTTCAAACCCAGCAATGCCTCCTGCTTGCATCCACCCCCTGGACATTTTCCTGCCAGCACTGAGCAGTCCTTCCTGTTTGCTCCCCCTGGACCATGTCTAGACGAAGTATTCGGTAAACAGTAGTTAATTATTATTATTTTTTTGTGGAGCCTGCTCACCAGTCTCCTTGCATTTCCTCTCCTCTCCCGTCCCACCTCCCCCAAACACACCGAAGAGAGAGGGGTCTCAAAAGTGCAAATCTGATGGGACCACTCAGCTGCCTAAAACTCCCTTGTCCCCAGAGCAATGCTCAGAATCCTTGAGTTGGTCCCTGGGGCTGTGCCTTCTCTGGTCCCTGCTCAGGACCAGCCCAGAACCAGAGCAAGACTTTCAGAAGCTTAAAACCCTGGAACGCTGGCCATGCATGCTTGCAAAATGGAAGGAAACACAAAGACAATACTAAACCCACTCAGTAAAGTTCTGATTTTTCACACAATGGCCACTTTTTTTTGCAGATATAATTTTTTAAAGATTTTTTATTTATTTGACAGAGAGAGACACAGCGAGAGAGGGAACACAAGCAGGGGGAGTGGGAGAGGGAGAAGCAGGCTTCCCACTGAGCAGGGAGCCCAATGCGGGGCTCGATCCCAGGACCCTGGGATCATGACCTGAGCCGAAGGCAGACACTTAACGACTGAGCCACCCAGACGCCCTCAAATATAATTCTTAAAAAATTTTTTTTCTTTGGTGACTCTGGCTGTCATGCATGTCACCGTTTCACAGGGCATCCTCTGGCTCCTTGCACTAGGATTGACACCCTGTGCCATGGGGTCACCGCCCTGGCCACAGTCATCAGTAAGTAGCTATATGATCCTCTGTTTCAGGTCTGTGTCTCATGCAGGACACCTGTGCTCCTTGAAGGCAGAGACGGTCTGAGTCATCCAACACAGTCCCCCAGTGCCTAACACGATGGGGACCTTGACTGAAGCTTAGTGATACTTGTAAATGAACGTCTTCCTGATTACATATTCATTTCCCCACGGAGACATATGCCACTTAAGAAAAAGGATCATGAGGACACCTGGGTGGCTCAGTGGGTTGAGCATCTGACTCTTGATTTCGGCTTAGGTCATGATCTCAGTGTCGTGGGATTGAGCCCCACGTCAGACTCTGCGTTCAGCTCGGAGTCTGCTTATCCCTCTCGCTCTGCCCCTTCCCTCTCCCTCTCTCAAATAAATAAATAAATAATTTTTAAAAAGAAGAAGACAGACCATGTATTTTTATCTTTACGACTGGAAATTAGCACAGGGCTTGTCACACAGTAGGTACTCAGTAACTACTTGCTGCAAAATGAATAGATGAAACTTTTCACCTTTGGTCACATGGCAAATCATCTCAGAACCATGAAAAGGGAGTAATCCTGTGTTTTTTTTTAGTTGACTTGAATAGAAATTTTAATCTTTCCAGAATGTAATCATTCTCAAGTCTCAGTAGGCATATGACATTTTTTGGAAGCTCTACACTTTGACTTTTCATCACGGTTCAAATCACCATGCTCCACGGAAAATGGAATTTGTGTGTTTTGGTCCATATGGGGCCTTAGGCTCTCAAACGAAAAACACAGCATTACTGAGCAAAGACACTTGAACTCTACATCTGAGCTGAATCATTTCTCTCGTTTCTGAAGGAAGCCTTCGAAAAGAAGTCATTGGAATGATCGACCTAGCACATAAACGGAGCCACCCTCGCCTTAACCTTCATCGTGGGGCACGCGGAGGCCGCACACCCTATTGTCTGGGGAGCCTTGTGGGATGCAGATGCCCTGCCAGCCATGCTCTCTGCCTACTGTCTCCAGCATCCACAGGCAGCCTCCAGGACATGCTGAACAGGTCAGTTCCTGGGGAACTTGCGTATGTTCTTTAACAACTACTTGCTCGAGAGAGGCGGACACGGAAACCGGTGCTCTTCCAAGTGACCTTGTCAGATGTTTCAACATGACATGGGGTGAAGATGTAAGCAGCCCTGAGTCCGAGGAGTCCGCGGAGTTAGCCCGAGGAGTACCGGAGCAGTCAGGCAGGTGACACGCGGGTGACACGCACCTGAAGGGAGACCTCCAGGCATGAAAAATTACTCTTTTGAAGATTTTTCTTTTAGGTTTTTCTGTGATTTTCTAGGGCCCTGGCTTTCCCTTATCTGAGAAGTTAGCCTTGCTCGTGGTCAGACGTTATAATACAGTGATAAAGTAAGCTTTTTAAAAAATGACTTTTTGGGGCGCCTGGGTGGCTCAGTTGTTGAGCGTCTGCCTTTGGCTTGGGTCATGGTCCCGGGGTCCTGGGATCGAGCCCCGCATCAGGCTCCCTGATCAGCGGGAAGCCTGCTTCTCCCTCTCCCACTCCCCCTGCTTGTGTTCCCTCTCTTGCCGTGTCTCTCTCTGTAAAATAAATAAATAAAATCTTTTTTAAAAAATGACTTTTTGGTTCCGTGGCTGATTTTCTCTGCTTTCTTTGTGCTGTTTGAACAACACGGGGGCTCACGTTAAAAGATCACACCGGGGAGAGCGGAAGCAACAAAGGAATTAGAGGGCATTTTCGTACCACTCTTGGGAAAATGCAAACCCTGTTGTTCGTTTTCAAAAAGAAAAAGCCTCAAAGTCATTGCCTATCTCAACAAGGTGGAGAAGCCTGAAACTTCTCATCCTGGCTTAACGACCAAAACACCGTGGCTTATTCTCCTTCCGATTTGGCTGCATTCTCAACCAAAAGAAACGGAGCAGATTTAAAACAAGGAGAGGTGGAGTAGTCGCTAGCTGAGCCTTTCTTCTCTTTCCCTTGGGGTACGAAGTTAAACTGCAAGTCTGCTGGGCTGCTCACTAATTCTGCTGGTGGTCGTTTGGATCTCTGTATCTGAGATCCAGCAGAGGGGTACGATCAGAAAGACAATAGCACATCCCCAAATCCGAGAGAGGAAGCCAAGGAGCCACATACGCATTGGCTGTGTGTCTCCAAAGCTGTGACTGTTGGTCCAAGCAATCTATGGGCTGTCTGGATGGTTCTCAGTTGGGTGACACTTTGTATTTTGCCACGTCAGTTCCTCCTGCCATTTCAGTGCTGAGTTGGAGGGGACTCAGGAGCAGTCCTATATTGTTGCTTTCAAGTCAGTCAAATAAAATATTTATGGATTTCCAGTTACAGCTTTTTTAAAACACTCCATAAGGTCAACGGCGATTTTAAAATAAATTATTGTTCATCCAGACTTACTTTTGGAAGGGGTGCTACAGCAGAGAGAGAGAAGTGATATTCATGAGCACATTTCAATAGACATTCCATATATACTTGTGGAAATGGTGGGCCACACCTGTCCCGTTGCACCTGATGTATACAGAACAAGCATCAGATACAGCTGTCCCAGGAGGTGGGGGCTGAAGGCACCCCCTCCCCCAGGTTAAGGCCCATTTGGAGGCAGGAGTCCCTACTGAATTTTCTCTAGAAAATATTCCATTCCCTACCCACTGGAGCCACATAAATTAAGGGTTTTAAATACAAATAAAATAATTATATATATTATACTTGAATAATGGACAAAGTAACTGAGTAACTCAATAAATACTTTCAATCAAAATCTTCAGCATTATTATTTACTGAAAATATCAATACAGAATTCATGTTACATTGTGCCATTTTATGGAGCACAATAAAGGGTTATATTTTTATTAACATGAGGGACCTTGCATACTGTTTGAGGCAGTCGATCTCCTGTCCAGGATGTGTAAAATTAATAGACCTTAAGGGAAAAGGTTATTAGTATGTAACTCAGATGATCCAGGAAATATCACTGGTTGAATATAATGTCCAAAAGCCAGATACTGGTTAAAAACAAAATATAAAAAAACAAACAAACAAACAACCATGCTTCTAGCATTTAACTCAAACAAAATAATGTATGCAGGCTGTATTTTCATTTCATTTATCTTGTGTGGGGATGAATTTAAAACCAAATGGAGTGGAGGCGGGGAGAGCAATTAAAGAAAACCAACATATTAAAAGGTACCTACAATGAGTATATTAAAATAAACTATTCAGTAGCAAAATTCAGGGAGGCTGTGTTTTCTTCTGAAGTTCTAATCGCTACCAGAAAGGAATTCTTTTTCCATTAATCTATTTTCCTACTGCCGACTTTACCCGAGCAGTTCTGACTTATTCTATTGATCAAACAGGCCGAGCAAGATAATTATCTATGCATGGATGCTTGGGAGCAAAAGACATCTCGGGAGTAGTTCAACTTTCTTATTTTTAAAAAACAAAAGGGGCAAAAGAGAGGAGAGAGGAGCAACAGAGCTTCATACACAACTAATGAAATGCTAATGGGCACAAATGAATTTTGAAAGAACACAAATATTGCTTTGAAATTAATTATACCTCTCCCATTGTCTTAAAAAATGGAAGATTGAAACCTGTTTCTTGATGTTTACTATGTTTAATTTTCAATTGTTCCTTTGATGTTTCCGATGGAAAGGTTTGCACCTGCAAAGAAAAAAGCCTCTGAACAGCTTGCAAACACTCTGCAAACACTTCATCAGGAATGTTAGTTGTCAGCCTTCCCCCAGCACAAGGGAGCCTTGATGATATCTTGTGTGCCTTTGACTCCTTTTGATTAATAAATGCAAACAATTTTTCTCAGTAACCTCTGTTGCAATCTATGCATGACAATTAGGGACAACCTCTGGTGAAGGGATGCACTGAAGTCTGTTTTCGCTTCTTCTGCTGCAAAATAAATAGTTGATGTTTAATGCTTTTTGACAATTAGAGAATGAAATCTCTGCAGCTATGCAATTTCAGGAACTGTTTATTATTTCTGTTCCCTGCAACAAAGGATCAATGTTTATGACAATTTTAACTCTACTCTGGATGGACAATTTGATTCTTTCTTTCCCTGAGTTTCATGTCCTGTTATTGAATTCTTGGGTGCAAATATCGTTGGCTTTCACAAAATGGATTTGTGATGTTTCCATCAAAACAATGTATTGAATGGGCATTATAAGGACGCCAAGTGTGACTCTCAGGGAATATTCCATCACTTTCCAGGGCAGAGGCAGCTCTGAAACTTGTGGAGAGCAAGCGTCGGTCCTGTTCTGAGCTCTGTGGCCTTCCACAGAGGACCGGCTGGCACTGGGGCATGCCCAGCCTTCTGGAATGGCAGGGGTGAGACTTTTCTGCTGCCAGTGAGCCTTT
Source organism: Leptonychotes weddellii (assembly GCF_054177405.1). Classification (NCBI taxonomy): domain Eukaryota; kingdom Metazoa; phylum Chordata; class Mammalia; order Carnivora; family Phocidae; genus Leptonychotes; species Leptonychotes weddellii. The sequence goes on from NC_138374.1 coordinate 6,171,790, forward strand.
GTGAAGCGTGGAGGTAGCAAAGGGAGGATAGTGCTGCTACTCCGCATGGCTTTAGGAGGCACCATCCCCGTGGGATCCCGGATGGACGGGGACTTGTGCAACACACCCGGAGCTGTGTGGGTCTGTGTGCAGCCCAAGAGGTCATGGCATGCCCAGGGGGCCAGGGTGCAGAGAAAAGAGCCTGAACCTTAGAGACTGACAGACCTGGGTTTGGGTTCAGGGGTGTGATCCTGGGTGTCTGCTGTCTTCCAGGCAGAGCCCAAGACTTCTGCCCGTCATCTATGCATTTCCATCACTTGGTGATTCATTCAGTTATTCGATCCGTCCTCCCATATGTCCCAATAAGCAAGTCCCCCAGGGGCAGCAGTGGAGAGCTGGTGGCCCCGTGGAAAGGAGGAAGGTTGGCTGGTTTTGCCAGCTGGAGCTGCTGTAATAGAACACCATAGACTGCGTGGTTTATAAACAACAGAAATCTGGGGCGCCTGGGTGGCTCAGTCGGTTAAGTGCCTGACTCTTGATTTCGGCTCAGGTTGTGATCTCAGGGTCGTGGGATTGAGCCCTGCATCCGGCTCTGCGCTCATCGGGGAGTCTGCTTCAGATTCTCTCCCTCTGCCCCTCCCTCTCCCCCGCTGTGTGTGCACGCATGCATTCTCTCTCGCTCTCAAATAAAATAAATAAATAAATCTCAAACAAACAAACAAACAAACAAATTTATTTCTCGCAGTTCTGGAGGCTGAAGTCCAAGATCAGGGTGCTACACAGTCGGGTTCCGGTGAGACCCTCTTCCAGGTTGCAGACTGCCATTTTCTCTTTGTATCTTCACATGGCCCAGAGAGTGAGAGATCTCTCTGGGGTCTCTTTTGTAAGGGCACTAATCCCAGTCATGAGGGCTCTACCCTCATGACCTAATCACCTCCCAAAGGCCGCTCCTCCTAATACCATCCCATAGAGGGTTAGTATTTCAACATATGAATTGAGGGTTTGGGGAGATATATGGAGTCCATAAGGTAGGCTATGGCTGGGTGGTGGGTTAAGGACTAGACCAAGGCCTACTCGGGGTAATGGGGGCCAACAGGAGGGTGGTCTGGGTGCTGAGAATTAGGACAGCTCAGAAAGATGGGAAGTGCTAGACAGAACTGCCCTGTGGCCAAAGGAGGCAAATGCTAGCTTCATGGACCAGGCCAGAACAGGAAGCATGGCAGACCCGAAAGTGCAAGGCCAGAGGAGTGGGCAGAAGATAAACAAGGGATCCCAGGGGGTGGGTTAGCCTCAAGGAACAGGCAGAGGAAGGAACAAGTGGTCCAAGAAGCAGAGTCTGGAAAGGGAGAGTTTCTGGGATGTGGGGGACAGAGGTGCAGAGGAGAGTTTTGTGAAGCTTGTGTAAGCCAATCCCGCAGTCAGAGCATTCCTTGGTCCTCGGAAGTGGAGGCACTAGGCAAATTACCATCACCACTGGACGGCCACTCCATCTTGAAACTAGGGAGAGTAATACCCACCTACAAACTGGTTGGAGGGCTTCAGTGAAACAGCGTATATAAAACAACTGGGACAGAGTATGTGCTAGCAAATGGCAGGTGTAATGACCAGCACCGTAATGATTCATCACCACTGGATCTCGCATTTTCAGGAGGCTCTCACGGGCCTGAATATCATATGTTCCTCTCCACATTGACAGTCTATACTTGTCGTATGATCTTGGCATCTGTATATTTGTTACCATAAGCCACCTCAAACAATTTTTGGAGATGGATGGGGATCCATTATAAGTAAATATACTTATCTGACATAATAAGTAGATTTCATGTCCTACTGATAAATTCATTCATTATTTTCAAGGTGCTTTCTATTCAGAAAAGGACACTATATATCTGGGAGAAAAATAAGATGGAAGAGAAAATCATTTCCCTCTTAGGTTATCATTTTTAGTTGGATGAGTTGAGAGGAAAAATTTCCCAAATTGTATGCAAAATGAGATTTATGTGATATGAATGTACTGCTGTCATTAGATAGAGCCATATTACGTTCCAGCCGATAATCAGCGTGGCAGGAATTCGATGTGAAGAATGATTGCAGATAATAAATACTCCACCCCTCATACGCAGAGCTGGCGCTCTGGGCTCTCCAGTGCTCTGCTCAGATCCACTGGTACATTCTGACCCATAGTCTCAGGACTCCAGGTGGCTGTGGGAAGTGAAGGGCCAGCCTAAGTGAAACCACAAGGGATTGTGGCTGGTGAGAGATGAAGACCTCTCCTACATGGCAGATTTGGGAGGAAGTAGGTGGTAGGCAAACTTAAGCCTGCATCTCATCTTGCTGCTTGCTTTCCAGCTTCGTGATCTTGCAAGGACTTTCAGTCTCTTTGGGCCTCAGTTTTTCCTTATCTGTAAAATGGGTGAAAATAACACCCACCTTGCAAGGTTTTACAGGTAAAGAGTACTTGCCCTTCGCCTTGCCTTTAGCCTGGTGTACAGTTAGTATATAATTTAAAAAATATATTTTAAAGATTTATTTATTTATTTATTTGAGAGAGAGTAGAGCAAGTGAGAGAGAGAACATGAGTGGGAAGGCAGAGACAGAGGGAGAGGGAGAAGCAGGCTCCCTGCTAAGCAGGGAGCCTGACGTGGGTCTCGATCCCAGGACCCCGGGATCATGACCTGAGCCGAAGGCAGACGCTTAACCGACTGAGCCACCCAGGTGCCCCTATAATTAAAAAAATTTTAAAGAAAAATAGCAATAATAATACTCTGGAATTTGGTCTGATTGATACCAGATTTCTACTAATATTATGAACCATGGAGATGTTTTTAGAAAATAAACTTCAGGCAAATTTGGATTAATGAAACGAAGGGACACAAGCCTTAAAGTCATGTTGGGTCTGAATTAGTGAGTGAATGCCCACACTTCCTTATGTGGAGGATGGCTATTGAGGACCGCAGGTTTGGCCTTGGGCCAGGCAGCAGCAATGGTGGGTTTTGAATTTTGCTGAGCCACTCCTGGTTGAGATGGCGGCAGGAAGATGATCAGTGAGGACTGTTCTTCTATGAGATGTGTCCCCGGGGGGAGAGAAAAGCTTCAGTCTAACCCATGGTAGTAAGACCTACGAGCACATGGGCCATCTCATTCGATCGTCAGGATAATCCCGGCAGGAGGAGCTATTATTATTCCCATTTCACAGATGGAATGGGAAACAGGCTGAGAGAGGCTCAGTGTCACCCAACAGATGGTGTGAGGTGGACCTACAGGCCACTGGACCCCAGGGGCGATTCCCCAAGCCACTGTCCCTCCCCACCTGGGTCCAGAGCCTGTAAAGGTGTGAAAGGTACAGACAAAAGTAGCATGCTAATGAAGACAGTCCACAGAGCGAGCTACACCACCAATCTCATTTCATATTGACAAATGCCAACATAGAGAGAAAAATATTAAATGCCCAGCAATAGATTCGAATACCTTTAGAGAAGAGAGGTAATTAAAAAGCAAGGGTGAACGGGGCGCCTGGGTGGCTCAGTCGGTTAAGCGACTGCCTTCAGCTCAGGTCATGATCCTGGAGTCCCGGGATCGAGTCCCGCATCGGGCTCCCTGCTCGGCGGGGAGTCTGCTTCTCCCTCGGACCCTCCCCCCTCTCATGTGCTCTCTCTCTCATTCTCTCTCTCTCAAATAAATAAATAAAATCTTTAGAAAAATAAAATAAAATAAAAAAATAAAAAGCAAGGGTGAAAAAGGCCGGGTTATTGAAAAGAAAAATTGTTCATGTGAAAGGAGACATCCTCAGAGCAGCCCACAGAAGAGTGTGGAAAACCAACCGGTTCTTTGGGTAGGAGGGGGACAGGCAGCTTTTTGAAAGCACTGATTTGGGACACACTAGTCATAGAAGAGTCTGCGGTCATTATGGATGGAGCCCGGCGTCGGCTCCTAGTGTGAACTTGTTATCGGAGTATTTTATAGTCCACCTGACCGAAAAGAACAACTGGACTGTGAAATGATAGAGCAAATAAAAAAAGCCGTAAAAGAGCCAGAGTGATAGTAATGGGAGATTTTAAGTACCTGAGCACAGAGCAGAGTGCATTAAGTGGATGAAATAAAGCTTGAAGCGTGCGCGGAAGAGGCTTTGGGGAGGGGAGGGCGAGAGGAGGGGGCAGGTGGTGAGGAGGGAGGGGGCCTTCTCCGGAGGGGACTCTTTAACTCGGCATCTAAAATATCAGTATATAACACGGAACATATCATCATGACGGGAATCTGCATTAGTCCTGTGACACAGTCAGCCCAACTCTTTCTCTTGGCCTCCGCACCCAAGGAAGTTCTTCTGTGCCCAGCCTTCTGCATCCTTAGAAGTTCCCCGCACGACTCCTAAGCTCACCACCTCGTTGCCTGGTTCACATCATGCTGTGTAGTGCATTTATTTAAAATTTAAATTACATCCCTGGATTATGGTTTTAAGACGCATTGCTGAATAAGCCTCAGAGTGAGAGTTTCCTGTACCAATAAACTGATAAATGCATTACTTCGAGATGACTGCCAAGCGGGGTGGCTGCCGGGCAGCGATGCGATGCGTCAAGCACCTGGGTCCTGCACTGAGGGGCTAAGGTTGCAGGATGGACGCCAAGCACCCACATGCTCCCAGGGCAAAGTAAGGCCCGGGAAGCCCAATGACAAATCCATGGTGACCCACGAAGTCATGCGTGTGAAGCCCGTTGGTACCCATTCAGTGCAGAGAACCAGGGGACTCTGGTGACAGGAAAGTCACTGTCATTGTCTCTGTTTTCAGGCTGGTGTGGGAACCAAGCTGCCCCTGGCCCTGGGGTACGGCTGATCTAAACTCCCAGTCTGGGTGCCAAGAAATGGGGTCCCAAACTATGGGCCAGCCCAAAGTTCCAGAAAATTCGATAATGTGGGTGGGATGCTCAGCCTGGTGGTGGCTGGGAGAGCCGTGAACTAAATAAGTTGATTATTTGCAGGGATGGCTGAGCTGCCAAATTCTGAGCTTGCAGATACAAGAGGCAAAATGGATAGGGATGATCCAGGGTCCCAACCACCACAAGGGAGCATCTAGGCAAGGTGAAGGAGGCTGGGTTCCCTCTCCTAAGGGCATGATAATGACCCACAGGCTGGAAGGGAATGCAGTCTCCACCGCCAAGCCCCTCCTGCCCTCTTCGGTTCAGCTTCCTTTGTTTCTAAAGCACTTTGTTCTAGCACACCAAACTCCAGAAGACAAAAAGAGAGAGAACAACTGCTTAGCGTTCATTCCCTCTTCACAATGCAGAAATAAAACCCTGGCACAATATTATTTTAGCTATTTGTTCTGAGATTATGCTTTCCATTTTCAGGATGTTAATAATGGGCTCTGGGGGGATTTTTTCTGGGCCCAATAGCAATGTTATAAAATTAAACATCCATGTGAGTGAGGGAAATTGAAGTAATTATCCTGCAGAGTGGAAGAAAGCCTCTTCTATTCCCGAGCACCCTCAGCCGGAGTGCAGCAAGGAAGCTCATAATAACCACCATGCCAAAGGGTAACTCCTCTCCATGTTAGGCATCCACTGATGTTCTGAAGCATCATACCCCTAAAGCATGCCCTCAGGAAGCACTGTGCCTTCCCCGGTGGCCCTTTAGGGTCTTGTGAGACAGAAGACAGGGCAACAGCTTGTATGATGGACACCCACATCCCTGCAGCTACCACCAGGGTCGTCCTGGCAATGCTCCTTCCAGCGGCTGGTTCTCACCGCCTCCCATGGGGTTTGACGACCAGAGCAGGTAAAGACGGGGAATGAGATGAGCTTTAGGGAAGGCAGCGTTCCTTGTTTAGCTCAGCCACTCTCGAAGAATGAGCTGAACATCCGGCATCTGGAAACGTTCAGACTGGAGACGAAAGCAAACTGAACCGCTTCCGAAAGCCGGGGGATGTGGACCCAAGGACAAACACAGCACAGCGGTGTGCCCTGACATTTGCCCACACGGAGGGCTGCAGTCCTTGGCTGGGCCATTCATCCTTCATACATTCCTTCAGAAGCACTCCCGCTCTGCCTCTCACTGGCTGTGAAATCTTAGGCAACTTACCGCATCTCTCTGTTCCTACATTTCAGTTTGTAAGTTTCCGGGAGCCGACTGTGGACCTCACAGGATTGGAGAACTCGATGGATCCATGTAAAACTCTAGGAACAGTGTTTGGGGGGTCATAAACACTCAGTAAATGTTGACCGTCATGATGATGACTACGGCAATTGTCTCAGCAGGGGCCAAGTCAAGTAAATTATTTTAACTGGTAAAAGAATTATCAGTTATTTTAACAGAGAGAATTTAGTATGAGAAACTGTCTGAACAAGCATTGGAGAACAGAAGCGAAAGGGGGACACAAACAGAAACTGTTGAAAGCGGCTACCTCCCAGCTAGGGCTGCAGGAACATTGAAATTATTATATTTATGTAGCATATATATATATAGTGTACATCGTATGGTGCATAATATATATTTTATATTTATATTATATATTATATATTTATATTTATTATTATACAATACATAATTATATATAATATTATATGATATATACCATACGATGTACGCTATATAATATCCAATATATTATATATTATATATTATATGACCTACGCTCTTGGCAGGGATACCTTGCAGAGCTGGGACCTACGCTCTGAGCTGGGGAGTGAGGGCTTATGGGGATCACAATGAGCAGGTGGCAAGAAAAAACTCCTGGACACTGTTAGGGAAACTCTGGCAGGAAGAGTCGGCAGAAAGAAAGGAGCAAATCCCTCCTCCCTGGCCCTGCCGCCGGCCCAGGCTTCCTCTCCACACCCTACTGGGAGCACTTGGCAAAGGAGACTTGTGTTTGCAGAGCCTCAGCCCCCATATCTGGAGGAGGAGTATGGAAGGCTGGGTTTGGGACCCAGAAACGGAACTTAATAACAGACACAGTGCAGATGGGGTGCCAGCAACGAAGTAGGTCATACCAGGGAACAAACCAGAAAGGGTCTCTGCCCCATGTGCAGTTCAGGGCTACTGAGGGAGGCAGACCGTGATAAATACACACAGAGATAAATATGTCCTTGCGGAGTTCGAAAAGGTTTGAGAAGGACATGAAGAGTAGGACAAATTTGAACGGGACGCCTCTCTGAAAAGTTTGCTGAAGCTGCGATGTGATGTTCTCTACCCGCAGAATATGGGGATGGCTGGGGGCAGGGGGAGAGTGATTTTCTAGGCAGAGAGAATATGCAGACAAGTGGTCAAAAGTGGGAAGAATTTTGGTGTCCTGGCGGAACGCTGGGAACTGGGTCTTCTGCTAGGTTCAGCCAGAGCCAAGAGGAAGAGTGAGGGCTTATGCCCAGCTCCCCCGTGACCCCTCTGTGTCCTCACAACAGAGGACAAGGTCTGTCCTACTGTCCTCCCAGAGATAATATGTGTGGAAACAAGATAGAGGATAGAAGTGCTTTTTCAAAGCGCCGTACAAATGGAAAATAATGTTGCCACTGTCTGGAGCTCAGGTCTATCTGAAATTTCATGTTTTATCCTACTACTAGGGCCCACGCTGGAAAAGTACGTTAGGGTAGTCTTCTGGGCTAGAAGATTCCAACTGGATTTTAGCCCAGTCATGACAATTGGAAACTGTTCCACTGGTGCGTATGAAAGGGCGGTGTTTGTTGACGGAGAATCATCACACCGACGAATCTCAGTGTCCACAACCACTAATGCTTTACTTGACTCCGTGGTAGCATGCTGTTCTTGGGGCCGGGATTCACTCATTCATTCAATAATACCCACTATGTGTAAGCACAAATTCTGAAGTATGATTCTCTCTTAATAAGTCTTACGGTGTTTACATTTCAAAATATTTTCTTAGATTCGTATTTAGAAGACTCAAGAAATCCATTCATCAAGGAAAATTGGGGGAATGATTGCTACTATTCTTGGTACCATTCATGGATCTGTTGGATAATTTCCCCAAGTCATCGGGGAACACCCTCTACGTGTGGGGTTCCACGGCTCGCTGTTCAGCTACATCTAGCCTCATGCCACAAGTTTTGTTTTGCTACATCTTATGAGGGCTTCTCTCCCTGCAGAGAATATCCAACGGCCAAGGAGTAGGTGATACCTGCGAGCCAGACCTTAGTTCCCAGACATCCGGTGGATTTTGAGTCTAGAAGGACAGCTGGGAAAGCCATCTGCTGGATGCCACCAAGATGGACTGAAACTCAAAGACATTGTCGAGTGGCCACATCCCCAAGAGAAAGCCAGGCTGGGGAATGAGGAGGGGTCCCAGGACCCAGCATTCAGCACTGGGGACTCAAGAGAGGACGATGGAATCCAGAACATGGCACCTGCTCACCATCCTTGAGACGTAAGTTAATGACAGGTGTTTATTTTATTTACTGCGATGTCCTGAGCCTTTTATGGCTACCCCATGCATATCTTAATGTGCCAGTGGTCCCTGCCTGAGTACCTCCTGACATTTAATGCATGCTGGTGACATTTTTCCCAGCAGTCACCAGATCCTGAATTGTTTTAATGAACCATTCCATTTCCCCTACCACGCTGCTGCCTTACCTGAGTTGTAACCCAGACGCAGCCTTAGCTCATCGGTTTGGCTCAGTGGGGAGGAGTCAGCCCCTTGCTGGCTCTTTGTTTTCCGGAATTCGTGCTTGGGGCATCTGCAGATTAGCTAATGGAGGGTGCTCCGTCTTGCCAAATGTTAATGGTGTAAAATGGGATCATTTTGCTGACAAATGTAAACAGGTTTCATTCTGACTTGCAGTAGAAATAATACCTCAATTTTGCAACCTGGGAACAATAGATTTTGTTGATGTTGATTACTCCATTTCTCGCCTCTTCCAGTGATACGGTGATGCTTTCTGTTGCAGCTTTCAGGTGATACGTGTATGATGTTTTCTCGTTAGCACCTTAATGACAGATACGACTGATTCCGTGTCTGTACCGCACTGTCTTAGAACCGCAAAGGAATTTGCTGCAAACACATTTCACTCTTGCCTGCTTTGAGAAGTTTATTTCTTTCTCCTCTTCCAAAGTCACGAGAAGCTCGGAGGTCTCTGCGGGGACGTCACACCCTCATGCACTGCCTCCTAGTTCAGTGCCACTCATGGAGGAAGGGACTTTCAGGTTTAACCTTGGGTTAATATTAATAGCCTGGGAATTTGGGCAGAAAATGTCATTTTACATCTCCCCGTCTGCAAATGTGTGTAAAATGTACCCCCCATGTGGCTCTCATTACGGCGTTTCTCCCCAAATTCTAGTAAAAGAACTGTTTAAAATTACATAGGGATTTGGCATTAAATTCCACACTTAAGGAGCCCACTGGTAGGTCTCTGCTTGATGGCCTCTAAATTAATAATGAGGAATTCATTAATTTATATTGCGTTTCTACTACCGTCCTAGACCCTGGAGGGACCAGAGTGAGCAAAAATATTCCTTAGGGAAACTCTGAGCTGGTGACAGAGACAGGATGACGACAATAGTTGCAGAGACTGAGGCATGACACAGCGTGGTGCGGGCTACATGGGGACAGTAGGCTCCAAGAACGTGTGACTGACCAGGCACCTGGGGTCTCCATGAGTGGGAGGGGAGGCTTCCCCGGGGGAGTGCTAGGAGAGCGCAGTTCTGAAGGATGCACTGGAGTGAACGTGGAGGCGCAGAATCTCCCAGTAGAAGTTGAGCAAAGGCCCGGGAGGATGGGCGGTGGAGGGGGGGGACAGAGGAAGACAGCGTGGGGACGGGTGGAACCGGGAGGCTGGCATCACACAACCCCATCGGTCCTGGCGAGAGCTTGGATCTTCGTCCTGGGGGCAGACAGAAGCCGGAGAAGGTAATGAATGTTGGAGACGTGCGTGACCAGATTTCTAGCTGGAAAACAATCACCCTGGCTTTGGGCTGAGTTACGGATTGGGAGAGTTCAAGATGAGATGTGGATGGCCCAATTAGGGGATTTCTTAGGAGTCCAGGAAAGATATAGTGGTGGCTGGGACTTGGGGGGTGGTGGGAAGAGGGGAAGATGCGCATGGACTGAAGACTTTTAGGCGGTAAGATGGGCGGGGCTTGGTAGTGGAGGTATGGGGTCGGGGGAGCGGGGGCGGGGGGGCAGGAAATGTTAAGAGTGGCTCTCACGTGCTTGGCTGGCGCAACATTTGTTGCAACAGGGCCACCCTGAGAGAGCACCTGGTTACAGAGAAGGATCATGGGTCTGAGGTGCCCTCAAGATACTTCAGTGCATCCTTTGGTTTGCTGTACGGAGTTCTGACTCTTAAATGAGTCCCGGGAGCATTACACACACATATCTGCACCTGCTACGCTGCGGGCCTTGGCAGCCAAGACTCGGGGTTGGCAGGAACAGGCAGGAATTCCCACTGTAGAAAGTTTGTAGAGGGGGGTGAACCCTGTGCCCCACACACACCGGGGGAGGACAGAGTGGAGCTCAGCAGGTATTGGTGGGTCACATCATTTCAGGGGCCCACTTCTCCCCCTCTACAAGTTCCCCATGAGAAGTCACTTTTGGGTGGTGGGCAGTGGGGAAGCAGAGAGGGGGACTGGGGAGCGAAAAGATCCCCCCTCTGGTTTCTGTCTCTTTCTCAAAGAAATTCTGCTCACCTGCGTGGTTGATGCTCAGGCAGGCTCTACCCCGAGGAAGAGACCAGCAGTTTGGGGAAGTAAGGTTACGGGGGCGGGGGCGGTGTGTGTGTAGGGAGCTAGCCTGTGGCTGAGGATTGAGCTATACTCTCAGGGGGAGTTTATCAACCCTTGAGCTGGTGTTCTGATCTACTTCTGTGGAGTCACGCATTCTCCCCTTCACATCCAATAACAGTCAACTCCATCTGGTTCTGGGCTTCCCTTGGATCAGATCGTTTTTGCCTCCATTCCTTAGTCGACGTTGTCCCCTCTGCCTGGAATGCTCTTACCAGCGCCCCCTCCTCATCCCAAGCGTGGCCCTCGCACCACTTCCTCGGGGCCTCATCAGCCTTCTCTTCCTCTGCCTCACCCGGCCCAGCGGGGCACACACTTGCCCCCAGCGCTGTCCCTCTCAAGGGGTTTTTGAGGCTCTGTGTATCTGTCACCACCCCATGCTACCAGGGTTCTGGGAAATGTCTCTGCATCACCTAGCCCTGTGCCTGGCTCCCAAGGTTTGTCAAGTGACAAAGGTGGTTGTTGTTGGAGGCCCCAAAGCAGAAAGTACAGATTTAAGTCCAGGCGCTTCACCTACCAGCGATGCCCAGAGAAGCGTCTTCGGACTCTCCTTTAGCCGGGGCTTCTGGTACCAGTAAAGGTGCCCGAGGAGCAAACGGGCAGCGTGGCCAGAGGAACGTGGGTGCAGTGCAGGGCAGGAACTGGAAGCAAGCTCCGCCCAGCCCAACTTCTCCCTGCAGTTTCTGGGTGACTCGGCCTGAGAAAAAAGCAGAAATGAGAAAACTCGCTACCAGTGGTAGGAGTTTCATAAAATGACTTACTGGGAACATTACGACACTCTACACATGAAGTATTTTGCAGGCATTATCTCTTTCAGTGTTCACAAGGAGCATTATTATCCCTGTTGTACACGTGAGGCACAGAGAGGTTAAGTGACTTGCCTAAGGTTACACAGCTGGAGAGTAGGAGAGCTGGATTCAAACCCAGGCTGCCCAGTGCCAGAACCTGTGCTCTGCTGTGACTTTAACAGGAAGGGCAGTGGCTGAGACACTTTAAAGTGGGAAAAAGCTTTCCTCCAAGACCAGAAGCCCCTGTGTTATTAAAATCAAATTATAATAGTGCAAGGCACAGGACTTTCATTATAAAGGCTGAAGTGGTTCCCAAACAATGCAAGCAAAGGCAAGCACTAGTTTAAAAAAAAAGAAAAAGAAAAAGAAAAGGAAGGAAGGTTGGATGGAAGGAAGGAAGAGAGAGAGAGAGGAAGAAAGAGAAAGGAAGGAAGGCAGGAAGGGAGAAAAAAGGCAAAGAAAAGAGAAGGCAGACCACAGATTTCCTTTCTTGGGGTGGGGGGGGAACCAGGGAAAGACGAAAGAGGAGTTAAGCCACGGGGGAGCCTGGCCTGGGGTGGGGATTGGGCAGGATGAGGCAAGCTTTCTCTGGATGAAACTGTAGAAAAGTATGAGGGCATCCAAGTTTGGAAGAAAGGTGAGGATCTCTGAAGATGAGGAGCATGCCAGAACCGAGGGAGGAGACCGGAAAGGAAGCGTGTATGTATTTCCACTGTAGGCACAAGCGTGAGAGGCCTGGCCACCCGGGAGAAGGCTCTAAGAGCTGCTGCTGGAGTCTCCTGGGGCATGCACGGAGCCATAGAGCATCACACGTCTTATCCTCCTACCTGCCTCCATCCGTGCTCCCCTCTGTGCCAGCCAAGCCGGGTGCGGGCCCAGGGATACAGCGGGGGAGGTAAGGTCCTGCCCCAGGAGGGAGCATGCAGTCCAGACCTTGAATGATTGCCACTGTGGTTGGGGTTATGGTGCCAAGCACTCACCCATGATAGCTCATCAATTCCCACAGCGAGTGAGATACTGTAAAGACCTTTCATGCTACAGACAAGGAAACAAGGCTCACAAATTTGAGTTACCTGCCTGAGTTCACAGAGCTAAGAAAAATCCAGCAATTGGTAGATGTAGGGTCCAAACTCCCACATCTGGCTCGGAGCCATGTTTTGAACTGCTGTGCTGAGCTGTCCCCTGCCCAGGGCCACATTCAAACCCACTGTCCCATGAAGTCTGCTGGAGACTAGAGCCAATAAGGCAAGGCAGAGACTGAGCTCATCTCATGGGACAGTAAGTCTAACAAAATTAAATGCCAAGGTGATGAAAAGACAGTGAATTTAGCTCACAATGGAGGACAACCATTATAAAATTCAGAGATTTTCTTGGGAATCCGACGCTTTTCATGCTACAAAGTCATTTGCAAAAAAAGAAGGTAGAAAACATTCTCAAATTTCCAGTTTCCTATTTAGAAATTTTATGCAACAGGTCAGCACCAGCAGGGGAGATGACAATGACCTAGAGAAAGAGGCGGAATGCAAGGCAGAGATACATCTTGGCAAGGGAAGGAGCGGAGAGGCTCTGAACACAGGTAGCAGGTGCCCCCCCACCCCCGCCCCGAGCAAGTGGCGTTGGGAGAGCACTGAGTCCACGCCAGACGCAGAAATGGAGGGAAATGTCCCCAGGAACGAGAAAATGCTGTCACACAAAGCAGATAGAGACCTCTTGGTGGAATATCGTGGAACAGGTCTTGATTGAGGCAGACAGGGGCTTCTGTCTTGGGAGAGGGGAGGAGGTAAACAGCCCAGATGTGGGGTGGCCGCTGAGTTGGAAGTTCGAAGTGTCTTGGAAGGAAACCAGACAGGTCTGAGGTTGTCTGCGCCGATGGCCCAGGTGAAGGGCTGCGTTTTAATTGATGCACGATAAATGAACTGAGAGGCGCCGGGAGTCAGCACAAGTCAGTACAGTGGACGACGTGAAGGTGTGACCAGAAGTGCAAAATGTGTGCTCATGCTGTGACAGGAAGCAAAGCTCAGGGGCACACGAAACAAAACAAAAGTTGCCGGCGCCCCAGCAAAACTAAACCCACCAACACAAAAACAAAATGAGCCCCTTTAAAAAAGGTGTGCAATAAGTAGAGAAAACACTACGGAATCGGGTATATATATATCAGTATATCAGCAAACTTGAAACCATGGTTATGCTTTAAAATAAGAGCTACCACAGCTGAGCGAAAGCATTTCACACCTTCCTGGGGGGATGGGGTTACGCGGCCAAGGTCACGCTCCAGGAAGTTCTTTGTCAACCAGTTTGAGCTGGGTAACTGAAATTTGATATTTAAAAGACCAATAGTTAAATCAAAGTAGTTAGATCGAGGTCGGCGGGGGGAAGCATGGAAATTTCTTTCTGCTGTGGTAAAATGCACATAACACAAAATTAACCTTTTCAACCATTTTTAATTGTATAGTTCAGTGGTACTGGTGCATTCACATTGTTGTCCATTATTGGTCTCCAGAACCTTTGCATTCTCCCCAAATGAAACTCTGTACCCATTAATGCACCTTGTATTCCTTTGCCCCGGTTCCTGGTGGCCTCTCTTCTACTATCCGTCTTGAATTTGACTATTCCAATCTTTGTCCTTTTGTGTCTCCTTATTTCACTTAGCAAAATATCCTCAAGTTTCTGCCATGTTGTAGCAGGTGTCAAAAGTTAAAAGTTCATTCCTTCTTAAGGCTGAATAATATTCCCTCACATGGACAGATCACATTTTGTTTACCCATTGATCCACCGATGGACACGGGTTGTTTCCATATTTTGACCATTGTGAATACTGCAGCTAAGGTCCTTGGTTTACAGATATCTGTTCAAGTCCTTGCCTTCAATTCCTTTGAGTAAATACCCAGAATTGGAATTGCTGGCTCATATGGTAATGCCATGTTTAATTTATTTTTTAACCACCATACTGTTTTCCACAGCAGCTGCACCATTTTATAGTCCCACCAGCCGATGCACAAGGGTTCCAATTTATCCACATCCTCACCAATTCTTGTAGTTTTCTAGGTTGGCTTTTTTTTTTTTTTTTTTTTGAGTTTTATAGTAGCCATTCTAATGGGTATGAGGTGGAAACCCATGGAGAAGTATGGAATTTCTGGTTTTTTTAAATCATTAGAGAAATTTTGTATTCAGGTTGTACCAAATTCAATGCCAGTCTGAGAATCTGGATATCCATATTCCCATAAAATCTAGAAGCAATAACTAGCCTCAGGCAGAATTTCACGGTTTATAAAACACTTTCAAATGCCTGGTTTGTGTGCCTGGAAAATACAGTAAGTTTTGGTGAGACGGCTGGGATTATTATTGTTGTGTTATTGTCCTCGCTTTAAAGATGGGGAAACTGAGGCCTCGAGCACACACATTCACTTCCCGACGGCTCACAGCCAGTGAGTGATAGAGCTGGGATTTGCTCTCGGGGCTGTTCTACTAAATGTCATATGCCCTTCCCGATGCCACGCTCTAGGTAAATTCCAACACCTGAACATATCCTACAAATATGGTTTGTACATATGGTTCTATGTAAATATTTCTCTATGATTTATGTGTGCCCATGAGTACACACACACCCCCACACGCCTATTCTGGGCCCAGGGTAAACTTTTAGTTGTAGGATAACCAAACTCTCTCTCTCTCTCAATTGGTCAAGATATTCCATTAGGCAATTAAATGTGAACCAATGCTGAAGTAAACTTGAACAGACAATCTGTGATGATAATAAGCAGGAGGGAGGGCTGCATGTAAAGCATGTTCACGCTTTATCCAAGGCATCTGGGAATTAAAGCATGTTCTGACACCAAATAGTTCTAGTCACTTATTAAGTCACCAAATTGCAGAGACCACCAGCCCACACGGTAAACAAAAAAAAAAAAACGCGGCCAGGCAAACGAAATATGGCTGCAGTATAAAATCAGAGTTTGTTCGGTAAGTCAGGAGCTGCATTTGGCCCAGTACTTGCCCTCTTTCCCTCCCTCCCCACCTCTGATGCCCCCTCCAACCCCTTCCCTTGAAAGAACAGGTATATGCTAATGACAGCCCACCAATCAGACAGCTGGTGACAAGAGTGACAAGGGGACAAAAGTGGAAAAGGACAGCTCTGGTCCTTCTATAGGCGTTATCTGGATCCCTGTCCTTTGCAATGGGCTAGAGGTCCTCAATGACTTCTTTCTTCTTAGTTCGTAGTTCACGCCAGCTCTCCTACAGGGGGTCCCTGCTGATTTGAGCAGTGCTGGCTGAAAAGGGAGGGTTAATTTAGCTGCAGATCAAGAGCATCCATGGCACAGGATCCTGCAAATTCAGGAAGAATGTTCCTTAGTTCACTGTACCTGATTAATGTAAAGGCTCTACTTTGCTTCCAAGAGTATAATAAATATTAATTAATTCACAGTAATCTTACTAAACAGTTTTATAGTAGCTTCATAAAGCATAGTTAAGATAACAGAATAAAAGACTATATCAATACTAGGTATGATTATCTTGCTTCATTAATTTTCAAAAATACAGTGTCTAAGCAATACCTTAATCACCTGGATAAGTAGAGCTCAGTCATAGCACTTTCTAAGGGACACTTTCCAAGGGACAAGGGGAGTTAGGTTTCTGGATTGGAGAGCGAGGGTGGAGGGGGCGAATCAGTGGCCATCTGCTCTTGGTTGGCGCTTCTCATAGATATTATGACAGCCAATAATCAGATGAGGAGACCAAGCCTCAGAGAGGTCACTTGCCACAAGGTCACACAATGAATGAGTAGCAGAACCCACTCCCCACTTCCTGGAGCACAAGATCCTAGGCTCCTGGAAGTCAGTGCCTTTTCCCCCAGCATGCTCTCAGCCAGAGGCCCGGGAGGCCCTTCTCTGGGGAGACATAGAGAACACGAGAGGCACGGACCGTGAGGAACACTTGTCTCAGTATGCAAGGATGGAGTATGATTGAATGATTCTCCTGAAGGGTATGAAAAGTTATTTAACAGAAGATGGTTATGAGCTGTGCTTCATTGCCTTTCAGGGAAGAAAAGGAGTAAGTGAAGATGGAAGCATTAGGGATTTGGAGCAGACAAGGAGGACTTGGCAGTGAACTCAGGTATCGGGGAAGTTCAATGGCCCCTTGGTAAGCTGCTAAAAGAAAATAGTCTCATTGGTTGGTCCTGCCTGCAGGTATTTTAGACAAGAGGGAAGGGATGCAGGTGTACAACTCATTCTAAGCCAAGGTCTCGGAGGTTTGCAGCTGTTGGAGGAGAGAGGGAAAAGAGAGCCACCACCACGGCTGCACAGAGCTGTGGGCGATCTGCAGGAAAAGCCCCCTGAGGCCCCACAGAATAGCAGGATTAATTGACTCCGATGAGGATCTCTTGTCTTAAGCAAGAATCAGCTGATCACTTCCCCAGTGATAGACTGTGTATGTACAAGAGAGGAGAACATGTCAGTTGTTGCAAATGTCTTGCTTAAAGTCTCTATTGGTACAGAAATTATTCTTGCTTTTTCCGGACACATTTGGGGAGTATGATTTACATACAGGAAAATTCGCTCATGTAAAATGCAGAGTTGGATGAATTTGGGCAAATGTACACAATCACATAAGCTCCACCCCCATCACGACACCGAACGTTTCATCACTCCAGACGTTCCCTGGACTCTGCTGCAGCCCATCCCCCTAGGATTGTGCAGCCTGTAGTCTTCTGCATCTGGCTTCTTTCGTTTAGCACGTGTTTGAGACTTATCCCTGTTGTTTTGTCTATCAGTAGCTTCTTCCTTTTGATTGCTGAGTAATATTCCATCGAATGAATAAACCACAATGTGTTTAACCATATGATGGACATTTGGGTTGTTTCTAGTTTGGGGCCATTGTAAATAATGCTGCTATGAACATTCATGTACAGGTCTTTGTGTAGACATATTTCATTTCTCTTGCGTATATATCCAGGAGTGGTATTGCTAGAGTAATTTGTCAAGTCTATGTTCAATTTCAGTGAAACTGCCTGTTTTCCAAAATGGCTTCACCATTTTCCATTTTTGCCAGCGATACATGAAAGTTCCACTTGCTCTGTGTCCTTTCTAATACTTGCTATGGTCAGGCAGTTGTTTAGCCATTCAAATGGTTGATTAGTGGTATCTCATTCTGGTTTCCATTTGCTTCCCTGAGCATCTTTTCATTTGCCTAATGGCCACCCGAAGGTCTCCTTTGGTGAAACGTCTGTTCAGATCTTTTGCTCTCTCTTTCTTTTTTTTTTAAAGATTTTATTTATTTGACAGAGAGAGGATCTGACCTTGTGTAATTATGGGAGCTCATTCGTCAGTTTTTGTCTGTTTGCTGCTTCTGCATCTCAAGATGAGCTTGGACCAGGAGTTAGAGAAGCTGAAGGGACCTGACAGGAGCTGACGGAGCTGCAGATCTGGCTGCTGCCCACCCCATCCACAAGGTGAGCTAGTAAATGAGCGACAGCGTGCACAAGGTACAACAGTGTTTGTGCCCTCGCACTCAAGTGTTAAAAGAACATCTCACATAGTTCAGCAACCAGCCAAGGATTTAGACATAGCTGGCCCTCAGATTTTGGAACTCCTCCTCTTTGTGGTCCCCTACACTTCCAGTTTCTCTGCCAAGTTCAAATTCTGCCCTCTGATGAACCTGCTTCAGAAAACTTACATCAAGCCTCATGTCTATCTCTGAGCAGCCAAGTGACTTGCTGAGTATGCCACGCTGGCCCCCAGATTTCCCATTTGTAAAGTCAGGCATTGGAGTGGGACCAGGTGACCCCCAAGAGTCCTTCTAGTTCTAAGTAAACTCTAAATAAATAGGTACACTCTTGAGATCAGGAAAGGTCTCATTTCATCATCTGATGTCTTAAAGACAGCCTGCCCCTGCACAGTCTTCTTTCTGATAGAGATTCTAACTTGTAATCACTTCGTTTTTCAGACTACTCATCATCAAATGCATGTAGCTTAAATTTCCCACATAGTTTAAGGAGATCACCAAGGCAGGAGGAAGGGACTGGTGTGAAAGATCCTTTAGGCTCAACCACAAAATCCCAATTCCATTGGTATTTCCTAGCTCAACTGTATGCTTTTGGTCTCTGATATTCAATAACACCCACATATCATCAACAAAAGAAATTCAGTCTTGAAATTGTCTATGCTACTATTTTTCTCATGGCCACTGGTTAGCTGACTTTATAAATGAACTCAGAGTAGTATATTCTTATCATAAACAATACAAATTCTAGGAATTGTGTTAAGAAAAACATATTGCTGTGGTACACTGAGCTTTTGTTATTTTTTATAGAAAGCAAGGACTTCTCTATCCCACCAAACTTTACTGTCGCATTCAATAGTTCTGCTGAATTTAATGGTTTATAAACAAATACACCTGGAGGTAAATGATTCCAAGCACTTCTTGCTTGTTTAGTTATTTACTCTTAGCATTTGCCTATGCGAGGGACTCATAACTCAAAAGTTCCCAAACAATTCAGAAGGCCATCCACCAAATCTTTTCAAATGCATTAAAGTGACCTTTTCTATAGTGCATTGAAGACAGAATTACACTTAGGTTTCTTGAGCTGAGAATGAGTGAAAGGAGGCAGGGAGAAAAGACTGGGGTGCATGAGGCTGGCCTCCCCTTTAACAGATTCTCTGAGGAAGAGCATTTCTTACTCCAAGCTTTTGTAAACTTAGTTGATAAGTGTAAAAATATCACAGTGATCTCCACACAGGCTTAAACAAAAGTCCGGGGGTGGGGGAGGGGACAAGGCTTTATTTTCAGTTGCAAGGCATTTTTTGCAAGTGATAATGCATTTTGACACCTTTCTTTTACTTAGTTAAGGGTTTAGGCCTATAGTTCTTTATTGGAGGTGCAGTTCCTTCAAAATAATTTATTAGCATTAGTCACAAATATGTTATTTTACATTGCAGAAGTCTGTAGTATTGCAAGAACAGAACAGTACATCCAGATGATGGAAATGCTATGCAACTGGGAAAAAGAATGATGGGGCACCTGGGTGGGTCAGTTGGTTAAGCATCCAACTTTTGATTTTGGCCCAGGTCATGATCTCAGGTCCAGGGATGGTGCCCCACATGGCGGGGAGGAGGGGGGGGGTCCACGCTCAGCAGGGAGTCTGCTTAAGGATTTCTCTCTCCCTCTCCTTCTGCCCCTCCCCCCACTCAAGAACGTGCTCTCTCTCTCTCTCATAGATAAATAAATCTTTAAAAAAAAAAGAAAAAGAATGAAGAAGAGCTGTATAGGTACCACCTGGGGAAATTATATTTATATATATATATATATACACACACATTTTTAAAAAAGATTTTATCTTACTTAGAGAAAGAGAGAGTGCAATCAGGGGGAGGGGCAAAGGGAGAGGGAGAGAGAATCTCAAACAGACTCCGCATGACAGTCAAGCAGACATCAGCATGGAGCCTGATGTGGGGCTGGATCCTAAGACCCTGAGATCATGATCTGAGTCAAAACGGAGTCGGTCACTTAACTGACTAAGCCACCCAGGCACCCCAAAATGATATATTTTAAAGGGATAAAAGCTATTTGCAGAACAATACATATAGCATAATCACATTTTGTTTTTAAAAAGTGTACACGTCTACACATTCATATCATTTCAGAAAAATATCTAGAAGGATACACTCCAAACTATTATCAGTGGTTATCTCTCAGGGTGAAATTAGAGGGACTGAAAAGGCAAGAATAGTCACTTTTTACTTCCCATATCAAGTGTGAGACTGTGATGATTTTTCTTTCCAATGTACTTTTTTATGCATTTTGCAAATTAAAAATAAAATTTTCTACAGAAGAAGAAAAACAATGTGAAGAGAGGAAGGAGTCCTGAGCCCAACGAATTTGCTGGCTTCACCTGTGTTTTCAAGACTCAGCATCATCGGATGTGCAGTTACCTAAATGTTTGTGTGTTGCTCCTGGATCATCCACTTTTTACCTGGATGTTTTAGATTTGCATAACGAAGTACATAGATACATTGTACCCTGAATCAGTCCCCTGGGCACACCTAGACATACATTTCTTCAACAAGCTTTCTTTACATGTCTGTTATGTGCTGAAAACCTCCGTTGGATTTGAAGTTGGTCTTGGCTCTCAGGAGCTTCCAATGTCCAGGCTGCACAAGAAGGTGGACAATCTTGTTTACGTCTAGAACAGAGAGGGGAACTAGGGCTGTGACAGCCAGGAGGAAGGACCAACCAACTCCTCCTGGGTCAGGTGAGGAAGGCTCCATGAGGAAGTGACATCTGAACTGTGCCTTTAAGATTAACTAGAACTTGTCAGGTAAGGGCGCGGGGGAAGAGAAGGATGTTCTAGGCCCAAGAGATGGCCTATGTGGAAACAGAGTCATAAAGGTCCTTGGTGCATCCAGGTATGATACAGAGTCGTTCCAGAGCATATGGTGTGATGTTATCAGAAATGACATTCTGAAGCCACAGGGGTTGAAATCGGGAGGAGCAAAATGATCAGATCTATATTGCAGAGAGGCAGCTCTGACCGTAGCATGGTCTGTGGTCAGCAGTGGAAAATGGTCAGCAGGAGGAGACCTGAGGAAGCCTTCGGCTGAGGCAATGGAGTGAAGAGGGTGTGGGGGCTGGGAACTCACTTAGATGACCTAGGTGTGAGAGAGATAGGGTGTTCAAGGAGGTAATTAGGGTTAAATGAGGTCTCAAGGATGAGGCGTGGTGTCCCTACAGGAGGAAGAGACACCAGGAGTGTGGGCACACACAGAGGAAAGGCCATGTGAGGACACAGGCAGAAGGTGGCCGTCTATGAGCTGAGGTGAGAGGCCTCAGAAGAAATGAACCTGCTAGCACCTTGATCTTGAACTTCCAGCCTCCAGAACCATGAGAAAACAGACGTCTGCTGTTTAGGCCCCGCAAGCCATGGTGCTTGTTACGGCAGAGCCCACGCTGACTGGGGCAGATGAGGTTCATCCATCAGGAGGGCGTCACTGGTCTAACGGTGGACACTGTCCATGGAGCTGCGGAGCAGACGTCAGCTTACCACGAAGGACGAGGAATGGAGGTGCACAGAGAGATGACACGTGTAGGAAGCTCAAGAAGGCTTGGTGTAAAAGGAAGGAGGATGGCAAGAGTCTGCAGTCATCAGGGAGGGGTAGAGGGAAGGGAAGATTCTGTAGGCCAGGGAAGCCTGGACCTTTCCATGTTCCTACAGCTCTATGAGGGTTCTCGAGGTCACCATCCAGGCCCTTAATCCACGAGTGATGTGCACTTATAACCCTGATGCCTCTTATTTCCTGTGGTTCTGAAGATCTTCAAAATTCCTTCCTGATGATAAATGTGATATATATATATTATATTTATATCACATTATGTATGTGATATATACGTGTATGTGGCATACATACGTGTGCACGTGTGTGAGCACCATGTTCTTCTGCTTCCGTGCCTGCCTCTCTCATAGTTCTCTCACTCATTCACTCTTCTACCTTTCTATTTGCTTCTTAAACATTCAGGCTCCTGGGGTCCTCCTGTGCCCTCCTGTTGTCTTGTCCTGAGTGACCTCATCAATCTCCAGACATCTGTGGGCTGATGATGCCCAGACACCCACTTGCAAAAGGTTTCTAAAGTAAAGAAAATCTAAAGAAGAAAGTAAAATAGACCACCAGTCTTACCCCCGAGCCATGAACACATACCTTTCACTGTCGTTGTTATCAAATTAGAAGATTTCCTTCTAGTCTTTTCTCTGTACATTTTAACATATTCTGGATATTGTCATTGTACAAAACATAGAGTTTTGAACCCTCCTTTTTAAAACTGGGCACTGAGTCACAGGTATTTGCTTGTCATTAAATATTTTTCAAATAGGATTTGTACCAACTGCATTGAAGTCCAGACTGTGAAAGTAACGTGTTTTAACCATTCCCCTGATTTAGAAAGTTAAATTGCCTCCCTGTTTTCAGCGCTATGAATACCCAGTGATGAACCTCCCTGTACATACATTCTGGGGCACTTTATTTATTGCATCCTCCTATTTTCATCCTGGTTGTGAATCAGCCAGGTCTGTGAAGGCATCAGTACCCATCTCTTTTTCTGCAGTTTCCTCTTTTAAACTGATTCTCAATCCTTCACGCTGCAAATGCTGCAACCGCCTATCAGAGAGAAACCCTGCCATTTTAAAAGAAAAAACAACATACTCCCATGAGCAGCACCTCCCTGATTTACTCCCTGCATTTCCTTTTCATGGTTTTTAATTAAATTTTCAACACTGGCTTGAATTAGAACCCTATCTAGAAAACCAAAACTTTTGAAAGAATGTTTAGGACATCTAAATCGCCTTGGTGGATTTCTGATTAACTGGAACAAACTCAGATTGAACATTCGCAGGATTTGTTTTTCTTTGCAGACAAACAAGGTTGAGTAGGTTCTCTGTCCCTGCCTAAGAAGTATTGCCCCATTGACGCATCACCTCATGCAGCCTGGTGCCCACTGGAGGGGCTGTTTGTTGTTCTAATACCAGACAAGGAGGGAGAGGAAAGCCACTGGCTGGGTGGCCAAAGCGTCTCTCTCTCTCTCTCTACACACACACACACACACACACACACACACACCCGGTATGAGTTCCAAGGATCCAGAACTGGTGAGAAGCAGGGCCGCTCCACAGAGCAGAAGAGGTGTAGTGTGTACCACCAAAGCTTCTGTTGTTTGTTTTTGTTTTGTTTTTGGGGTTTTGTTTGGTTGGTTGGTTGTTTTTTGGCCTTTCCCATTGGCCTTCTTCCCCACAGGGCACAGCTGGATCCTGCCGGGGTTTCAGAGAAAATAGAGGAATGCCTGCTGTGCCCTTGTCTTCTCATCCTCGGCTTCCCACCACAGGCTGCCAGAATTTGCACTGTCCCTCCATGTGCTTTGATTTAAGGGACAGTTTTACACCTGGGCTTCTCCGGATTCTTAATGAGATGGCACAGCCTGATTAGAGGGAGAAAGGCCGGGCTTGGGCCTTAAGCCCCGCCTTGGCCTTAGGCGGTTTCCAGGGCTAAAAGGCCTTTGTCCCTACAGACCACCCAGACTTTTCAGGTCCTCTCACCTGCATGGTTCCAAAACCTGACTCAGTCTGAGGAGCTCAACTCACTATTCCAAATCTCCCTATGCACACACACACACACACACACACACACACTCCTCACACACATGGACACATGCGTCCCTATACTTACACACACAGGTGCACGCATTACTTTGTTGATACTGGACATCCATGAACTTTTCCACTCTTAAGGTAAACCATACCAGCAATCCCAGTTTTAAGAGGTTTTGAGACAAAGGGCTGAGCCAGGGATATTCATCCTAAGCAGGCATAGGTTCTTCACCTGGTCAAGCCCAGGAGCAGACCCCACCCGCCCCCACCCCAGACATCATTCTCGTTATTTACCTCTGTGTTTTGGCAGCAAATTAAAAACTGCTATGAATAACAGCTAACTTTTGGTGAGCACTTCTGTGTCCCAGATGCTAAGCCTGTCACCTTGTGTGTACTATCTGATATATTTTTTACCAAACCAAACCAAACAAAACCCCAAACACTACGGTGTAGATGCTATTGTGACCCCTACTTGTCAGCTGAGGACCCCGTGTTACTGAGAGGTTAAGAAACTGCTGGGGGACGCACAGCAAGAAAGGTGGTATGGTTGGGATCTGTCATGTTTGTGTCGGTCATCCGTTTAATCTTTTTTTTTTTTTAAGATTTTATTTACTTATCTGAGAGAGAGAGACAAAGATAGTGACAGAGAGCACGAGCGGGGATGAGAAGGAGAAGCAGACTCCCTGCTGAGCAGGGAGCCCCATGCAGGGCTCGATCCCAGGACCCCGGGATCATGACCTGAGCCGAAGGCAGACACT
Organism: Leptonychotes weddellii; assembly: GCF_054177405.1. Lineage (NCBI taxonomy): Eukaryota > Metazoa > Chordata > Mammalia > Carnivora > Phocidae > Leptonychotes > Leptonychotes weddellii. Next base: position 6,196,158 of record NC_138374.1, read on the forward strand.
TAACCAACCGAGCCACCCAGGTGCCCCCATTTACTCTTTTCTCAGTAACCTCACCCAATGTCCTGGGGACGCCAGCCCATGTGCTCCTGGAGGGGTAGCTGCACCACTAGGTCTTGGGCAAGCACGTGACCTAGATGTAAACCAACTAGCTCTCTCTTTCACTGGCTCCGGGGCTGCTTTGAAGATGGGAATGTGGCCCTGTCGGAGCCAACAGTATGTGTGGGAGTTTCCTCTAAGTGGTTGTGTCCCTGCTGGGCTTGGAGGGAGAAGCACCAAGTCCTGGGAGCTGCCCGTGGCTATCTGGGGACCCTGGGGGCCGAGCTGTCCTGAGAAGTTATGGGGGTCCTAGGAGGAAGAGAGAACCGGAGTCCTGGACGCATATCTGGACCCTGGATCCAAACCAGCATAAAGTGTTACCCACTGATTGATTTAGTAACAGGAACCAATAAATCCCCTGTAAGTTCTCAGATGGTTTGAACTGGGTGTGCTGGCCCAAACAGGTTGGACTCCTGGGTGGTTGGTGGGTCCTCCCAGCTCTCCCCTGAACCATCTGAGTGACATCACATGGGAAGTCACCTGTTCTCCCGAGACCACGTTTCCTCCCTGCTAACGCAGGGTGAGAGCTCACCCTCCAGACCCTCCCTGCTCTGCCCGCCACGGCAAGAGAGAGGCCAGCAGGCAAGAGAGAGCAAAGGGCGTTTTTCCTCCAACTAGAGAAAAATCTCATGAATTCCTCAAGTTGACCTTAATTCTTTTTATTATAACATTACTCAAATATGTGCAAACATAAATTAGATATAATCTCCTTATGTTTATAGCTTTTATACATCTATAAAAACCAAAGCAAATGTAAAGATTAAATACAAACAAAACCATAAAACCTCTAAAAGTCCAATTAAAAGCATGGATTTAATGTGGCAGATGATGTTACGCCAGAACTAAATCTCTGCAGTGTGGCTCTCCTCCCGGCTGCTCCCCTACGGGGTCTGGATTGTTCTTCAAATCCTACTCCCAGTGTCCATGATGACGCCATCCTCACCTCCCTGCCACAGGATCTTTTTTCAGTTCAACTCACAGGAATCCTGTCTGTCTGGTGCGCTGTGATGTCTTCTGGGCTTGGCTCGGCGAGCTGAGTTCTTCCTACAGGCAGTCCTCAGTGCCTGTGGCCAGCCTGACCCCAATACGGTCCCAGCCACAGCTGCAAGGGCGGGTGCTGGGGGCCCACTGGGTCACATGGCAAGGCTCCATAATATGCTCACGTGGATTTTTAGAAGAGTATTGTCAGAATAGAATAACAACATTTTTTGAATTATTCTTAAGACTTAGAAGCATCCAAAGAAGATGACCTTGAACTCTACTCTGAGAAACACGGGATAGTGAAGAGTGTGGAGCTTAAGACCAGTGTTTGAGCACAGCCGCTTAAGCCATTGGATTTAGGGCAAGTTATTTCTAAGTCTCTGTTTTTCTGTCTGTAAGTTGAGATTTAATAAAAATATCTGCCTCGTAAGGTTGATCAGTCGTATGAAATGAGCTAATGAATTCAAGCTCTATACTAGGTTGAAAGTGTCCCCCTAGAATTCAGGCTCACCCAGAACCTATGAACGTGACTTTGTTTGGAAATAGGGTCTTTGCAGATGTAATTGAGCTACAATGAGGTCATGCCAGATTAGAGAGCGCTTCATTGCAATGCCCGGTGTCCTTATAAGAAATGGGAAGTTTGGACACAGAGACAGACACAGAGACACACACGCACACAGGCACAGGGAGAAGACCTGTGATGACAGAGACAGAGATTGGAGAGATGGATCTCCAGTCCAGGGAATGCCAAGGATGGCGGCACCCACTGGAAGCTGGGAGAGAGACACGGAACAGATTCTCTCTGAGAGCCTCCGACAAGGATCCAACCCCACTGACACTTCATTTTTGAACCTCCCTCCTCCGGAACTGTGAGACATTAAATTTCTGTTGTTTTCAGCCACCCAGTTTGTGGGACTTGGTTAGAGTAGCCCTCAGGAAACTTAACATCCTCACTTAACACAGAACTCAACGTACACAGTAAACAATATATGGTAGCTTTTTATCAGCAGAGGAGACTTTCAAGCACTTCAAGGAGTACAAGATGGTATACAAATGCAAGTCTATCTCATCATTTTCCCCTTCCATTTCAGCTCCTGGAGCTGGCCCCAGTGTGAAGTCTGCATCATCATCATCATCCAATATAATGCAGCACTTTACAGTTTACAAAGCTTTTTCCTACAGATTATTTCAGTTAATTCTCACAGTGACCCTATGAGGTCGATAAAATTAACAATTTTTGCATGTTGGCCAAGGAATCTTTTGAGCTAATTGGATAAACGCAATGTGGTATCTCAGACTAGATCCTGAAAGAAAAAAAGGATGTTCATGGAAAAAGTGGCAAAACCCATTACAGTCTGTGACTAGGTTTATAGTAAAGTACCAGTGATAATTTCTTAATTTTGACAAATTTAACATGTCTATGTAAGATATTGTCAATTTACGGAATCTGGGGAATAGTATATGGAAATTCTCTGTACTATCTTTGCAACTTTTCTTGAAATCTCAAATTACCCAAAATAAAATCTGATTTTAAAAAAAGCTAATTGGAAAGACTTTCCAGCTGATTGGAATGCTTTGCTGGAATGTCACAGAGAAAGTCTGGCAGATAGAAATATCCGACATATAGGGAGCTGTGACTACCTTCACCTTGGCTTCCATATTTTTTTCTTTCAAAAAGCTATAATTATATTTTCCACTATTATTATAAGCTCCATATAGGAAATTTAGAAGATATATAAAATATAAAGGAGAAAAAAAATACCAACCGTGGTCTCGCCATCAAAAGACACCCACCATGAACATTCTAGTGCCTCTCCTCACCATCTTCTTAGTTTGGGCGTTATATAAATGTGATCATCCAGACTACCTCCCCATGCTCACTTGAGCAACTGGATGTTGCCAGAGAGAAGCTCACTTTTGTGCTTGGAGTGGGGGCACTTTAGAACTCACAGCCATGAATCCTAATGGGCACCCACCATGACCCTACTTCATAACTTCTCCATACTAAAATCACACACGGACACACACACACACACACACACACATGAGAGCTCTCCTGTGTCATCCTCAACTTCCCGTGACCAATGCCACCAACCCAGCCACCCCTACCCCATTTGTCCTGCGTGTCCTGCTCCGATCTGAACACCTTCTTGGGGACTTGCTTATCCTCTGTCTCCCGAATCATCAGTATCTCCTTCTTCATTCCCAAGAGCATAAGTAGGCTACACTAGCTCCTATCATGAGGGAGGAGCTGGGAAGCCTGGTGCGTTCTCCGAAGGAGGCAGAGCCTGGGGTGGTTGTCCTATAATACTTTCACATTGCATGTTACAGTTTACAAATCAATCTCACCTCATTATCTTTGGGGGTCCTCAGACACCAGCCCCAAACGGTTTTCAGGGGCTAGGTATTAGTGTTGTCACTTGCAGACGGAAGCTCAGACTGGTTTGCCCAGGATCACACAGGTGGACCCCACACCCAGGTCTAAACGTTCAGGTATATCTCTGGGTTTGTCACCGCACCGTGCAGCAATGACTGGACGCACTGTGTCTGGATTTGAAGGCTGTGTTAAAGGTGGGCTCCTATAAGGTACTGGCAATGTAGCCCACACGAGTCCACATGAAGGTCGGCAAAGACACAGACCAATGTCCCCCAGGGGAGCCAAAGCTGAGGTTTGACCAGGGGCTCGTGTGGATGATGACCTGCAGTGTTACTGTGGACAGAGACAACAAACAGGGACCTGTTTGTGCCAAGTCAGGAGCCCCGAGGATGCTTGCAAAGGCAATGTTGGCATCAGACATCAGACAGGCGACTCTGGGCGTCAGCCTAATGGAGGCGGGGTCTCAGCCTGGGATTTGGTGAGAAGCATGTGAATTCATAAAATATTAAAACTGGAAGACACTCAGAGATCATCTTGTCCCCGCCATTCAGTGTACAGATGAGGAAGCCAAGGCCCAGGGAAATGAGTTTCCAGAGGCCACACAGCCAGTTCATAAGGGAGCTTAGACAATGTTTTTCTCCATGATAGCATGAAGCCTCCCATCCAGGAAGTGTTATCAAAGAAATGCAGCCTTATAATTTTCATGTACTTAGAATTACACTGACAAAAATTATCACCTGTCCAAAGCTCTTAGGGAAAGAATTTTATGAATAGATAAGTTACATTTTATAGACAAATGGGCACCACTTGGAAGTGATCTACATATCTTCTTTACTATCTCTCTTTCCCTGTGGGCTTTCTTAGCACACTGTCTCCAAGAATGGACAAAGGTGAGCCTCAGCCCGGTTATTGTTGAGATTATCACAAACCCCAAATAATGGGGTCTGGTGAATGAGGACCTGCTGTCCCATGAACTTACTGGATGTCCCTGCTCAGTGGCATGAATTCATGACCATGCAGGGAAACGTGAAACATTTCCTAGCCAATCAGACACTTGACCTGGGCAAGGATGGGGAGACAGGATGGATTGATGGAGTGGGCATCAGGTTTTAAATATTTTTCCATGCTGATCGAACTGCCGCTGAGATTTTGTACCCCACCTGCACATTCCATTCATGGCATGGAGTGAAGAGGGGTGGGGGCAGCAGCAGGTAAGCACCGGTCCACTTGTCTGCAGGAGAACATTCCAGAAGATGGTTGGTGGTTGTGTATATGGAGACAGCCTCACGGCCTCTTCCTCTTCCCTATCATGTTGTGGCTGCATTGTCATCTCTTCAGACCGGCTCACATGTCTTGATCATACCATCAGGATAGAGGCTACCTAGTTCTTTGTTAATAATTCTCATAAACGTCCTTTGTAAGATACTTGCACTGATGTCACAAGAATGGATTCTTTCCCCTCGGTGACTAGATGCTGTGATTAGACAATCTTTTATGCTACGTTAAAGCAATCTTTTAACGGCAAATCAGATCCCTATCGTCTGAAAAACAGAGGCAGGTCAGCTGGGGCCCCTGCAGGAAACTAGGAGCATGTGTTGGGCTTTTCTTCTCCATTCCCAGACACCCTAGTTTCTGAGGTGGGCCCAGGGATTTATTTGGTGCCAAAATTATTAAAATCATAATGAGATCAAAAGTGAGGCTCACACTCCAAGTTTTTGGCCCGGGAAGTAGGGTTGTGGCAATACAAAAAATTTTTTGTCCTCTTTTCCATTCATTCAATCCAACACAACAGCCTTGAAAACTCTGTGATGTTCCCCCACGCTCTAAGACATGACAGTGACCGTAATTCAAATTTATAGCTGGGCTTGTGTGTGTGCAAGTGTGTGCTTTTCTTTTTCTTTTTTAAACTAGTAATGAAGTTGTAAATGCAGCATTTTTTTCATTACCTATTCATTAAAGATATGACATGAAAACAGAGTTTCCATGGAAATGGCTATGTGGATTCTGAGTACATAATAAGAATTTCATTGTTTACACTACAGCACAGATAACTGACGGATGTTATTGTAGCCAGTAAAGTCTTATTTAGCACCATGAATGCACACAGGGGCACCAGGGCGGCGTGCGTGGTCCCCCCCGCAGCCTGTGCGGGCGCGGAAGCTCTCACTCGTCGGTGGCCGTGCACTTGATGATAGAGAGGACGTGCTGAGCTGTGCCTTTTCAACACCCAGAAGCTTAAATATTGAAACTTTCTAGATAAAAAGAGCCAGAAGAGTTCCACTCGGCATTTAACACAAGTCCATTTAACGTAGAGAAAGATTTTTCTCTGCCAACGTTTGGGCTCCAGCACGAGAGCCTGGATTCAAATCTTGGCTCTTACGCTTATGAGTTGCAAGACCTCGGCCAAGTGACTTAGCCTCTCCCCAAGCCTTAGTTTTCTTATCTGAGAAAGGGGGGCGATATGCATATGGAATACATTACACATATTATAACTAGAATACGTATAATGTAATCATAATTATATATAACATAATAATTATATGCACCTATGTCAATACAGGATTGTTTTGAGGACTAGATGAGACATTCCAGATTCAGCAGATGCCTGGCTCTTATAAAGTGCTCCCTACCTGTGATATGGTGGTGTTGTCATTGTTTACCATTAATAGATGGATAACACTGATGGGTGCTAATCTTCAGGCTCAGCTCAAGTGCCTTCTCTTTCCTGAGGCTCTCCCTGAAAGTGGAGGGGTCCCTCCCTGCTAGGAGCAGCCAAAGGAGGCACCTGTCCCTCCCTTGCAGCCCGCCCAGCTCCCATTTACCTTTAATGATTTATGGGTTAATCCCTCTCTGCCTGAGGCCATGCCTTCCTGGAGGTCAGCGGCCGCCCCTGCCTTTCCTATCACGGCCCAGGGACTGGCACAAAGTAGGAATCCTCCCCACCCAAAGGAAACAGTTTGATATATGAAAAATTAAGTTAATTAAAACCCACCCTGTGAACTCAATTCAGGAAGTGAGGATTTTTATTGTTTTGGTTTGGTATGGGAGGTAGGAGGGGCACAGGGAGTCCAAGACCTGTTTTCTAATAAAGTAAAAGAATGTAGGAAATGCATGAGCCCAGGTTGAAATGAGTCCTTGATGGCTGAGTCACAGGTAGTCTTCAGAGCATTCCCTGGCCGATCGTCCTGCGAGGCTGGGACGAGGACGAGGAGGCACCCAGTGCCACCTCTCACATGGCATCCACCCTCAGGGCCGTCCTCTGGCAGTTAAGTTCTGTGCTCTCGGCTCTCCCATCATTACCCCAGCCCTGTGTCCTGTACGGCCCGTGTGCTTGGATCCCGTGTTTGCTCACTCTGGGCTGCCGCCCAAAGCTCTCTTGCACTCCATCCCTTAAAGTCCATTCCCTCCACTTCTGAGTTAAAGACAAGACAGTCAGGACAAGGATGCTCCCTAACTCAGCAGACAGAAGGGTAACCTTCTGTCTCTGGCTGCTACCCCTTGCAAAGTGATACCGTTTGGACCTTATTTATAAAACAGACACTAATCCAGTTCCGCATGACTGCAGCACAATTTACTCAAAACATGCCAGGAAGCCTTCCAGCCTATTAAAATAAGTGTTCCACCATCTTCACCTGCACTGCGAATCCTGACTGCTGGCATCCAGATGAGAGAAAGAGATTCAACCATGAAGCCATGTTTAACATAGACCATGACTATATCATAAGAATTTTAATTGCCAGAAGTATTCCTTGAATAATTAAGCAATTTAGGGGTAAAGGGTGCCAGGAAAGAGAGAGAGGAAGGCAGACACAGGACATCCTTCCCTGATGGTTGTCTTACACTGAGGGGCTGCGCTCACCACCTTTCGCAGGGGCCCAAGTAAAGCAAAAATGCCCAGAGTCATCGTCGTGCAAAAAGGCAAGTTGTAATTAGAACACTGACTTTAAAATGTACATCGCAATGCAAAGGACCTAGAATATCCAAAACAACTTGGAAAAGGAGAACAAAGTTGGAGCATATAGATTGCAAGACTTCATAAAAAGCTATGGCCATCAGGAGAGTGTGGTATTGCCACATAGAGATCAATGGAACAATAGAGTCCAGAAATCAACCCATGCATAGATCAAAGCATGTATCAAATATATGTATTAAAGCATTTATCATTTGCTTTTCAATAAAAGGGCTAAGGTAATTTAATGAGAAAAGCATAATGGTGCTGGAACAATTGGATTTCCAAAAGCAAAAAAAAAAAGAACTCCAACCTCACATCGTATACAAGAATTAACACGAAATAGATCACATATCTTAATGTGGGAATAAAATCTTTAAAATTTTAGAGAAAACACAGGTGAAAACCCTAATGATGTGGATTTGTCAAAAATTTCTTAAATGTAACAAAAACAAACAAAAAGCACAAACTACACAATAAAAAATCAGTACATTGACTTCTTTAAAATTTAAAACTTTTGCCCTTTAAAAGTCTCTGTTCTGAACATGAAAGGCAAGCCACAGACTGGGACAAAATATTTGTAAAAGTTTTTCTGACAAAGGACTTGTATCTGGAATATATAAAGAACTTTTTAAACTGAATAATAAGAAGACAACCCAATTTAAATATGGGGAAAATATTTGAACAGACACTTTATCAAAGAAGATACACAGATGACAAATAAGCACATGAAAAACCATGTGGCATTATTCCTCAATTAGGGAGATACAAATTAAAACCACAATGTAGTATTATTATATCCACCACAGTGGCTGAAAGGAAAAGGGCCGACCACACCAAGTGCTGGCAAAAATTTGGGGGAACTGGAATGAATCCTTATATGCTGTTAATTGGAATATAAAGTGATACAACTACATTTGAAAACATCTTGGCATTCTCTTTAAAAGCTAAACATAGACCTACCATAGGACCCAGCCGGTCCATTCTCAGTTGTTTAGTCAAAAGAAATGAAGGCATTGCTCACACAAAGACTGTGCTCAAACATGTGTAGCAGCTTTATTCATAATAGTCAAGAGCTGGGAAAAAAAAAAAAAAAAATACAAATGGCCACCACCAGGCAAACGTATAATCAAGTTGCAGGATATCCATACGAGGACTCAGCGATGTAACAGAATGAACTGTTGATACATACAACAACATAGGGGGATCTCAAAATGATTATGCTAACAGAAGCATGGCAAAAAAAAAAAAGAGTACATACTGGATGAATCTGTTTGTACAAGAGTCTATGAGATGCACACTCATCTATAATGACATAAAGCAGGTATGTCTGAGGATGGGGATGCAGAGAGGGTCATGGGGACAGCTTAAAAGGTGCACAGGAAACTTTGGGGAAGACAGATGTGTTTGTTGTCTTCTCTGTGGAGGGGACTCATGGGTACTTACGCAAGCCAAAACTCATCAGACTATAGGCTTTAAAGATATGTTGTTTATTATATGCTAATTGTACCTCAATAAACTTGTTAAAAACAACAACAACAACAATGTAAAACAAAGCAGTGAGAAAACTAGTATCAGCCATGGCCCCAAGACGATGAGCTTGGGAGGAGCTACCCAATACACCACGGACCTTCCTCTTCGAAGTCTCCTTCAGGATAAGGGGTCAGCAGGAACCCTGCAGGAGTACCCCTCACACCATCTCAGGAAGGGGATCCAAGCATCTGGGGGATGTGCCTCCCGGTCTCCCTCAGTGAAGGGCTGGCCTCTTTGCTGTGGGGAATGCTATTGACGGGAATGTCTCCATCTGTAACACAAAGATGGGATCCCAGCTCTGGGGCTCCCTGAAGCTCCTCTCAATCCTGTGTTGGCAGGGCCGCCTCCCCCCCGACCCCTTCCCTGGGTGACCAGGAGCTTGTGTCCCTGGCACAGCTGACAAATATCCTGTTGTCCTTGTGACACTATAGGAAACCATTCATCAGATGAATAGTCTGCAATTCCTGCTCCTTGGCATCCAAACTCCTCACCGGGCAACCTACTGCGTCAGGGCACCGTGGCTCTCTGTGCACCCCTGCCCCCCACGGTGGTCATAGCAACAAATGACAACTACTGGCAGGACTGGGATGTGATTGTTTTTAACATAACAATTCAACAGCAGTCACAATAAGTAATAACTGATTATTATTTTACACCTCAAGGAGAATTGCCCTTTCCATTATCTCATCGAATTAGCAATAATTAAGTGATCCACACATGGTTACATGATTCGGGAATGGCAGAGCCAAACCTGCATCCTAGGTCATGTGCTAATGCTTTCCAAACTTTGTGAAATTTGTACACCACTTGTCCTCTCATTTAATTGTTTTCTTTAAATTGATTACCTTTCATGAAACAACACATCGATTTTAAAATTTCGCGTCACTTCTGAAAATGGAAAGTAAGTCTCCCCTTTCACAAATGGAGAAAAAATAACTAGAAAAACAAATGCAATAAACACAAAACAATGTTATTAACAGCTGGCTTAAAGCTGTTGTCTGCAGAAGGCTCTGAGCCTGGGCTGGCATCGGAAAGGCGTTAAGACGAACGCCCAATGGGACTTTGTTCCTGGCTGGACCCAGAATGGTTCAAAGGGGACTGGAAAGAGAATAACTTTGTCACTGGATGACTCCGTCGGCAACTGCCTAGCCCTGTGCACCCCAAATCATCTGGGTGCCTCTGCCCATGAGGCTCAGCCACCTCTCTAGAACTCCGTGAACAGGTGTGGACACCGTCCCGTCGTGAGTTCCACCATCTTACTGGCTCTCGGGCAGCATGGCCGTCAGAAGAGCGCTGGCTTTGTGTGTCTTTGACGCAGGTCTGAGTCCTGATTCTAGAATATATGCTGCTCCGGCTGTCTCCTTCTGTGCTGGTCATGGTTGTCCAGAGAAACAGAACCAATAGGAGATAGGTAGATGGATGATAAGCAGGTAGGCAGGCAGGTAGATATTGATGACAAGGAGTTGGCTTACGTGGTTAGGGCGGCCGAGGAGGGTCGCAGTCTGCCATCTGCAAGCTGGAGACCGGGAAGACTGGTGGGGGAACTCCATCTGAGGCTGAAGGCCGGAGAACCAGAGGAGCCTAAGGTGTGCATCCTGGTCAAAGGGCAGGAGAAGATGGATCTCCCAGTCCAATCAGTGAGGCAGAAAGCAAAAAGGGCAAATTCCTCTTCTTCTTCCTTTTTGTTCTGGTCAGCCCCTCAGTGGACCGGAGGGCAATCTCTTCTACGGAGCCCATGGATTATTCAAATGCTAGTGTCGTCCAGAAGCACCCTCACAGACACACCCAGAAATCATGGTCAGTCTAGGCCCCCTGTGGCCCACTCCAGTCGACACAAAAGGTTACCCAGCGCCCCGTGCGAGCCTCAGCCGGCGTCTAGAAGGGACGCATAGTCAGAGGAGGGGCTGTGTGCACTGTGTGCACGTCGGGCCGCCGGCGACGCTCACCCCCCCTGAGGCCACACACTGGCCCTGAGCACTGTCCCGTCCTGGAACCCACCGCAACCCACTTAGATCTGTGCAGAACACGGCATTGCCACGGAGTGTGTCCGCCAGGCCCCGGCTGTTGTGGTTTCTGCTTGAGCCACACGCCCTGCCTGCGTGGCCCGACGGTCGGGTTGCCTGCAGCTGTTTGGAGAGCGCAGAAGGCAGCCCGGGGGGCATTTGCCTCCACTGTCTGGCCAGCGTCCGGGGCCTCACATCTCCGACAGGGAGGGGATTGGATTTGCCACAGAGCCTTCCAGCAGAAAGCGTGCACGGCCTCCCCGGCGCCTCGCCGTGAACGAACTGTACCGCGGAAGCCCTGCCCGGCGGCTGAGCAGTGTCCACGCATTCTCAAGGTCAGAAGGGAGAGTGAGGAGCATAGAGACGGCAGGGGCATTGCTGCGGCCGCACAGACACTGGAGGAGACAGAAGCCGAGATGAGCGCCACTCGGCCCGTTGCCAGCCGAATGCGTCTCCTCCTGCGGGGTTTTCCTCTGGAGCATTCTCTGGAGCTGGCTGGCACCCTCGCGCTGTTTTGGGTGGGGCCACGGGCAAAATGTGGTTTCTTAAAACCATTCATTTCCTGTTAGAGATGATCTGTCCCTCAGCGTAAGGGCTCTAGAGGAGTTTCTATTCTTAGATCTTGAACAAAATCTCAGGGAAGGCCACCTGCTCCCCTAAAGTTGAGAGCCAAGCTCGGCCCCCCCGGGGGACAGCATCGCCTCCCCTTGCAAAGGCTGCTGCTCGCCGTCAGCCCTGGTTCCTCTGGGACCGGCAGTAAAGGACTCGCTCCTGGAGCTTCCAGCCCACCTGTGTGTGAAGACACGGCATTAGGCCACTAATTGGGAAGGCCGGGATGTGGCTCTTGCTCTTCTACTTTAATGAGATTATGGTTCAGCTTACTGGGTTAGTAAGTGGGAGTCGGCTTCGTGTGGATGCAGGGGCGCTGGGTGGGGTACCAGGGAGCCTGGCCGGCTGGGCCCTGCACACGGCCACCCCTGTGACCTCGGGGAAGTCATTTATCTTCTCAGAGGCTCTGTTGCCCCAACTGCAAAATAAGAATAAAATGGTCTCTCGCGGGTCGTGGCGGGGCTCATGCATCACTCCAGTTAACTCCAAAGTATAGGATGTTGTGCGAGGAGCGATTGATGGCCCCGCCAATGATGAGCATGTACCTGCCGCAGGCGGTCCCAGGAAGGGAGAGAATTCGCAGTCACTGGGTCCCTGCTCGTGAACATGAGAGGCTGACTATGCCGGCTCTCCCCAGGAAAGTGGGGCACTGAAGTGCACGTGCATCCCCATGGGGTCCTCAGCATACCCACAACCCTCAGGGAACCGGAATTCGCCTGCATTCCATTTTTCAAGCGGAACACCCTGATGTCAATTGCTTGATTGAAAAGAATCAAAATAAAAACAAATGTTCCTATCCCTCCCGAAGCATATGTCTGCTTTCTTCAGGAAGAATGTTCCTAGCTTGCATCTGATTTTCCAAGGAACAATGACTTAGACAAAGTTAAGAACCACTTTGCTACGCTTTCCAAGAGTCAAGGAAGGGAACACTCTTTAGCCTAGAGAAGGGGAGGTTTGAAGGCACTGGAATCCCCTCTCCCAAAGTTGAAAGGTCATCCTGTGAACTCTCCCAGGGTTGAAAGGTCATCCCATGAAAAGCTGTTCTCTGTCATTAAAGATGATGTGGTGGACGGGGCAGCTCGGTGGCTTGGTTGAGCATCGACTCTTAGTTTCAACTCACGTCATGATCTCAGGGTCGTGAGTTCGAGCCCCACTTTGGGCCCTGTGCTCAGCGTGGAGTCTGCTTGAAGATTCTCCCTCTCCCTCTGCACCAATCCTCCCGCCCCCGCTCTCTCTCTTTCGCTCTCAAATAAATAAATAAATAAAATCTTTAAAGATGATGTGATGGCATGGAGGAATGCATGTCACAGAGAAGGAGCTTCTGTTGCAAACAAGGAAGACTTTTCTACCAGTAAAAGTAGTGCAAGCTGCCTCATGAGGGAGAGAAGTGTTGGTTTCACAGAAGGTTCTAGTAGCAACTAGATAACTGTTTGTCGGGATATTCTATAAGAAATCCCTACCTTGGGGCGCCTAGGTGGCTCAGTTGGTTAAGCGTCTGCCTTCGGCTCAGGTCACGATCTCGGGGTCCTGGGATTGAGCCCCACATCGGGCTCCCTGCTCAGTAGGGAGCCTGCTTCTCCCTCTCCTGCTCCCCCTGCTTGTATGCTCTCTCTCTCTTTCTCTCTCTCTCGTGCTCTCTCTCAAATAAATAAATAAAATCTTTAAGAAAAAAAAAAGAAATTCCTGCCTTGAGGGGAACGCTGAGCTACATAACTTAAGTGATCCCTCCCTCCCTGCTTGATTTTAAGACTCTGAGATTGACAGACATAAAAATATTTGTTGAAAGTTTGTTTAAACTGTTATAGCCAACATTCATTAATGAAGCAAAACAGATACAATCTTTCTTCAGAAAGACTGTCTATCTTTTCATTTTTTAACTTTTTTGTCTCTACAGTTTACATTTCCAGAAAGTTCCCCTCACCCAATCCCCACTTCTTTGATGACTATTCCTTGACATATTCACAAACACAAATGGCGGCAAAGAGTATTATTTCCCTAAATAAAGCTAAGTTGTGGGCATTGCATATTCTCATGGCCTTCCAACTGTAGAGTGTACGGGACAGTCTCTGATGCTGGAGGTATATAGAGTATAAAGGAGCGTGGGGTCACATCATCTACTTGGTGCTGAAGGGTAACATTTTTACCCGTCAGTTAGTCTCCTCCGGGCCGTTGGTAACCATCCAAAATCTGACTTCATAAATAATTTGATTCCTCCTGTTTTCCCAGAGAACCGTAAACTATAGTTACTTGGTAGCATGTGCAATCATTTTCATAGAAGGCGGGCAGTAAAAATTTCTGCTACACGTTTCCTACCTGTTATCTCAACATGCTTAAATGTTTGGGAGTCAGGCATTACATAAGACCAAGGGAGAAATTATTCAAAGCCCAAATTTCTGCGTCTGACTTCCAGTTTGTAATCATACCTAACGGCAAAAGGTGACAATTCACACGGTAGATAAAAGAGCCTGGTTTGCTCCTAAACTAAACACTTACCTACATCCATCTTCTACCCAAATTTCTTGGCCTAGCCCATCAAAATGATCAGGGTTGTAGCCGGTACCCATTGCTGGGGTTTTCTCTTTGTATAGTTTAAATAATGGTCTTGCATTTTTGCTGGATGTCCTTTTGGCAACATAACCAGGAAGTAAACAGTCCTCAGTCAGCTTCCTGTGAAAGTCTTCTTTCCAGAACAGGGCCCCCTGCTGGGACCCCCCAGAGTCTCAGGAGAATGGCATTGTTTCTCAGCATCTGACAAATAGGGCCAAAATGATAGATCTCTTGGCTTAAGGACATCTTACATATTTATGGAATGACATCTTTCTCCATCAAGATTCATGATCTAGATTTTCAGCTACCAAGAGGGACCCTCAGCCATTGTCCTAGCAAGCATCACATTAATGTGGCCTTTTCGTTGTTCAGATTCACAGAGTAGAGTGAACCAAAGTCAGAGGCAATGTAAAAATGCAGTTAGAAGACAACCTCCCTCACAACTAAATTTTCCTCTTTCAGATTTCAAAGATAGCACAGCAGAGAACCTATTTCATCTACAAAACCTTAACACGAGTCAGGGAAAGTTTTGTAAACAGCATTTCGACTTATGATCCGATACGTTTCTTGAAGCCTGAATTTTAATTAGTACTCTTCTAATCATTTAGCAAACTCTTTCAAAAAGGTCAGTCGGCAACGGTGTGACATGTTACAACCGTGAATTTTTAAAACCTTATTTCCACATTAGTTTGAGAGCTAAAAAATGAAACTTGGGGGTTAAAGTAAAATGGTTGATATATAAGAATTCTGTGATAAACCTTAATTGCGCAATTAGGTGCCTTACAGGACAGCCCATGTCGTGTATATAACAAACCGTATCTCTTGCATGAAAGTTGGCTGTTAGTATGATCTCAGGATTTGTGTCATGAGATGACTATTTTTAATGCAAATTACAGCTTACACACAACTGTTGAGTTGCAGAGCCTGGGAGACTTACTAAGTCTGTTATTAGCAATTCCTGGAAATTGATTACCTGAAGAACAGTCAGATCTTTACTATTTTGTGGCAGAGATGATAAACACACTGTTAGTTGTCAGGGTGATTTTTTTTCTCTAAAAAACATTCATTAAAACTGCTGGAAATCATGCTGGTTAAAACAGGAGTTTGCAATTTTCCAAGTACTTTATGCGTCTTGGAGGAGAATTCATTATAACAACAGAGCACTGGGCCGACTCTATTTGCCTGAAACAATGGCCTCTTTGGAAATGCTGGATGTGTAACAAAATGAATGTACACTGCCCTCACAGAGATAAAAATATTGATCTTAGGAGCATCACAGCCTAAAGACTACAGGTTATTGGAAAACAATGAAATCTCTTCTTTCTGTTCCAGCATCTTAACACCCCTGATTATCATGAGGGTACTTAATTATCCGGTGAGCACATCTTCAGTAATGGGCAGAGTTCTAAAGAGAAACAATCAAAAATTTCTGGTTTGATTTTTTGCTTGTTGTTTTTTCCCCTGAGAGGTTAAAATTAAGTGCCTTCCTCCCTCCTGTAATATATTCTTGAATCAGGACTGTCAAGAAAACATGATGCTGGAGGTCAAGAAAAACCTTAGTAAATTCAAGCCACCTGGATAATTAAATTTAAAATGTTCTTCCTTCCAAATTAACCAGACACCGTCTTGGTCACTAAAACAATTCCCACTTCCCTGCTTGTTTCCTGGACCCATCATGGTGTAATGAATTCTTTATTCTGAATCGACTCTTCTTAGCCTAATTCCACTGGATTTGAAAAACAAAAACAACAGCAAGACCGATTTCCTCTTTGCAAAAGTTTCCTATAAAATATAAAGGCTATAGAGGCAATGGTAGGTTAAAAGTAAAAGGATAGAAACGATAAACCATAATCTTTACTAGAGGTATAAATCATAGGAAAACTGCGGTGGTTCTATTAATATCAGACATAGGATTAAGGGCAAGGAGAACTACAAGAGATAAAGAGAGAGATTTTTAGTAATAAAAGGGTCCACTCATCAGAAAGACAACAATTCTAAATGTGCTTGCACCCAATGGCAGAGCATAGAAACACATTAAAAAATAAATTGCTAGAGGGAAAAGTTGGGGATAAAAAGCATAGTTAATGATTTTAACATTCCACTCTCAGTAATTGACGGACCAATAGACAAAAGTCCAACAAACAGAGAATACACAAGAGATAAAGCTGGAATATTTAAGGAAGTCCCATAAACCAAAAGAAAAGGACAGCCCCAATAGAAAAATGGGGGTGGGGAACACGAACGAGCAACTTACAGAAGAGGAAGCCCAAAAACCTAGCAGGCAAATTAAAAGACACTCAAATGTGTTAGTAATCAGAGAGTAACAATTAAACCAGTGAAGAGATACACTTCACATCTGTAAGACTGGCAAAAATTTAGGAAGTGGGATGACTCCAAGCGTTGGAAGGGATGTGGAGATGTGAAATTTTCATGAACTACCGGTAAAAATGTAAAAAGTTACAGCCATTCTGAGAACAATTTTGGCTCTTTTTAGTCAAAGAGGTATTATAGGCCCTATGATCCAGCAATCTCACCCTGGACATGCCTTCCCAAGAAATTCCCCAGCAGATCCAAAAAGGGACATATACAAGTATGTTCCCAAAAAGAACGTATACAAGCACAGAGTTATCAGTAGCAATGGGCGGGTGGCAGGGGCAGCAGGGGGGGGCGCGGGGTGGGGGGAGTGGATAGTTTACTAGGCGTGTGGTGATTACACGCCATGGAATGTTTACTGCAGAGGGAAGCAAGGACACGGACCTTTAGCAATGCGGATGGATCTTCATCTTAGTGCTCAGTGAAGAAAGTAAGAAACGGAATGAGATACATAACCGAATACCATTTATGTAAAATATAAATGCACGCACACAAACGGCATTGCTCATTTTGGAAAAACCCTGACAAACAAAACCAAACTCATTGAATTAGAATTGCTCTCTATGGCGGGGAGAGGAATAATAATGGAGATTTGGGGTAAAAGGAAATAAAGATGAAAAAGCAGGAGTGAGGAAGAAAAAAAGGGAAAGCAGAATGCATAAAAGCATCCTATATACACACACACACACACATAACATTTAGACACCACATGCATTCGTAATCAGAAGGGAATAATCAATGATGGTAAATCCACTAAATAGATTATTAAGATTGTGTAGGAACTTTGTCAATGCTTACAATATCATGCTTAATTAAAAAAAAAACAAGATACACATTTTATCACAATAAGAATATGACCATTTCTTTAAAAGAAAGTGTTTACATACATATACACATAGGAAAAAAGATCAGAAGGGAAAGAATTAAAATGCTAAATATAGTAGTATTAGGATGGTTTGATTATGGATCCTTGTTTTTGTTTTTCTATTTACTTGGTTACATTTACATTTCTATATGTTTATTTTCATGGGCTCTGTTTCATAATTTCTTTGTAATCTATATTCTCATTTCTCTTTATCTCAGATAGAATTTGATCCCTTATAAATAAATACAGAAAAAGAACAAATTTTTACCTGAAATTAAAGTGTATCTAGATATTTCCCAGATCTCCAGACTGACCGAAAAGTTGGTCAGTTTGAGCCCCACCTTCGGTACCTAAGCATGGCATACCTGTGTCTCAGTGACCCCAACAGTGAAGGCTGTGTGTGGGTTCTCCTGCTCACGTGGGTGAACGAACATCTTTGGACTGCTCTGGGATCTGGGATCATGCTAACAGGGACCTATGGGTTATACCTCGAAATAAATTCCGTTAAAAATTGGAAGCTGCCCATGGTGACTTGTGGTCACTCATAAACGGACTTTTACTGTGTTCTCAAGGCTGGGCTGTTGTGGAGGGGGAGTGGCGAGCAGTCTGATTGTTTTCCTTCTTCTTTTCTCTTTTAAATGTTTATGGTGATTTTCTTCCTATTTTCATATGGACGTTGTCAGCCTAGAGACTTATTTTGAGAAATTGTGCTGTGATGTCTTTGTTTTCATTCTTCACTGTTGGTAATCCTAAAAGCGAGGAAGAACAATTTCAATGGGAGAAGATTAGCCTAGTGTTAAAGGGACAGCGATCAGAGATGACTTCAAAAGAGTCAAATGTTCCGATTTTGTTTAGGCCCACAGCCAGGACCATTTTGTTGCTTTCTAGTTTAAATTCCAGTGGTTATTTGCAGAGATGTATAAAGTATGGATTATGAATGAAGACAAAACCATGGAATTGAATCTGCCAAGGGACCCTTCCACAGAAGCTCTGCAGAGCTGCAGACGCCAACTTTAGCCCGGCAAAGGAATCCCCAGAGAAAGGAAATAAATCTCAAATATTGTCCGCAGATGTGCAGTAATCAGAAACCACCCATATAATACAGGACTGTTCCGTTTTTTTCTCTCCCCTCCTAATTTTTTCTGATGTCTCTTTCTACTCTATTCTCCCTTGCTCCTATCTCTTAAGACACATAATGAAAGGACGTCTCTGGGTCTTATCAGACATCTGTGGTTTTCTTTTCCCTCCATAACTGTCAGAAAAAAGAAAGTGGATAGTAGTTATCTGCAAAGTATCCTGTATTTCACCTTTATTATCTGTATGCTACACTATCCTAGATCTAACCCCTTGACAGTAATAAAGAGAAAATCTTTTTAAGAAATTGATCTACCATTGCTGCCTATTCTTCATGAGAGGATGTGATCCTTTCATTTATTACAGAATAATCGTCCCGAAGCTGAAGAGTGTGATGTAATATGCTAAAAGCATGCTGTGAGCCATCCGTCAGGATGCATGGTGGCGAAGTCCACGGCCGAGCTTCGGTGTCCGCACAGATAGTGGCCAGGTCAGTTTAGGTCCTGGCCACGCCGAGAACCGCAGCAGCGTGGTACATTTAGACAGAGCGCTCGGGGGGAGACGCAGGAAATTGCCGTCCCTTAATTCACCTTTACATGGTTGTTTTAATGAGATTGCTTTGGAACTTGAAGCTTCTGGAGATTCTCTGGAAGAACTAACTTGTGAGAAGAAGAAAAATCCTAAAATAGAAGAATCATTACGGAGTGCTTGCCCTGGCCAATACCAGAACCAATAATGCTGGTTTCTGGAACAGTGTGCATCCTGGCACTGCAACAGACAAGTGAAATAGAACCGAGTGCACACAAGCAAACCTGAGCTTAGAGAAGAAATAGCATTTAGGGACGATGCCTACAATCGATGAATGAGAGATGAATTATTTAATAGCGGATATGAATATGGAAAAACATACCAACTGTGTGTAGCCCCACCTTAGTCCCTATGCCTAAATAAATTATAGTTGGATCAAAGGGTTCAATGTAAAATTGTAATTGTCACTCTAAAACTGTTAGAATAAAACAGTGGGGAAGATTGTTATGCTCTTGCAATAGAAACTTCCCCTATATATGGGGCGCCTGGGTGGCTCAGTCGGTTAAGCACCTGCCTTCAGCTCAGGTCGTGATTCCAGGGTCCTGGGATCAAGCCCACATTGGGCTCCCTGCTCCGAAGGGAGTCTGCTTCTCCCTCTCCCTCTGCCGCTCCCCCTGCTTGTGCTCTCTGTCAAATAAATAAATAAAATCTTAAAAAAAAAAAAAAAAAGAAACTTCCCCTATATAGGAAGTTCCACCCAGGCCAGAAAACTTTAGAGATAAGATAAAATATTTTATGATATGAAAACATTTAAATGTCTTCATGTCAAAAGATACCATCAAGATTAAAGACACACTAGAAGCTGAGAAAATATTTGCAAGATACATGGCAAAGGGTTAACATCATTAATTTGCAAATACAATGATAACACACATGGAATACCAAAAAGAAAAATGGGTACAGAACTTGAACACGTTATTCACAAAAGTACACGTGGTGTTTAAACGTGTAAAAATTCAGCTCACTAACACTTGAAGAAATGAAAATTAAAACAACTGTAAAATATCATTTTTCTGTATCAAGTTGGCAGAGATTGCAAAGAGTGATAAGACACTGTAAGCCAAAGTTTAGGGTAACAGGTGCTTTCATATTCAGTTGAGAGGAGAATAAATTGTTAAAACCTGTAGCAGGGAAATCTGGTGGTAACTCTCAGATTGTGATAATAGTAATAATAACCAGCACTCTTGTCTTTTATTGACTTTAATGGGCCTTGCTGCTAGTGTTTTATTATTAAGCAGAAATTGGCTACTGTTTTGTGTAACATAATTTACACACATACAGTATGCACACATAAAATTGTATCTAGAAGTATCTGTTTATTTCTGTTTAACCATGGGCTTTCTAAAAATAAGGAGCAGATATTCTGGGGCGCCTGGCTGGCTCAGTCAGTAGAGCATGTGACTCTTGATCTCAAGGTTGTAAGTTCGAGCCCCACGTTGGGTGTAGAGATTACTTAACAATAAAATCTTTAAAAAAATAAATAAATAAAAATGAGTAGATATTGAAACTTATTAAATAAATTTTTGATATCTATTTTATTTTTATTTTTATTTATTTATTTGACAGAGAGAAAGACAGCGAGGGAGGGAACACAAGCAGGGGGAGCGGGAGAGGGAGAAGCAGGCTCCCGGCCGAGCAGGGAGCCCGATGTGGGGCCCGATCCCAGGACCCTAGGACCATGACCCGAGCCGAAGGCAGACACTTAATGACTGAGCCACCCAGGCGCCCCTTGATATCTATTGATAATATTTAATGGAATATATTAGTAGATTTCTTACTATTAAATCATCTTTACTCTTCTACTAAGAACTCCTCTCGGTCTTGGTATACCTCTTGGTATAATTCCTTTAATATCCCATAGACTCTATATTTCAATAGAGGATTCTAATTTTTACCCGGGTTTTGAGTGAGGTTGTCCTGCTGTTTTTCTGTCAATATGTTCATTGGTTTGGTGCATGCTCTATTTTACAAATTTGGGCATTCAAACAAGATTTTAGAGGCTTTCCTTATTTGTCTGTGCTCTCCAAGAGCTAACAAAGCATAGGAATTATCTGTTCCTTGAAGGTTTGAATGAACTGGCCATGAAACCCTCAGGGTAATACCTTTACACACTGACTTCTTAACTTCCTCCAGCCCATTCCTTGGTTATTAGCCCACTTAAATTTTCTAGTTACCTTTCAGTTGATTATGATCTTATTTTCCTTGAAAATTATCTACCTCATCCCTGTGTTTAAGTTGATTAGTATAGAATTAAGCAAAGTACTGTCTTAGCATCCTTCAAATTTGATCAACGTCTGTACTTAGTTTCTCTGTGTGAATCCGAGTTTTGTGTATTTGGGCTTTCTCTCCCAGATCTTGACTAAGCTAGTTAGTAAACTAATACAAGACATTAATTATCCCCCAACCGCCCAAAGAACTCTCTTGTATTTCTTAGTTATACCATTTTCTAATTTATTAATATGTAATTTTATGTCTGCTTTTACTTCTGTTTTCTTAAAATTTGTGAACTCTCATTTATTTATTTATTTATTTATTTATTTATTTATTTATTTATTTATAGAGAGGGAGAGAATCTTAAGCAGGCTCCATGCATGCGCAGTGCATACCCCAACTTGGGGCTTGATCGCATAACCCTGAGATCATGACCTGAGCAGAAATCAAGAGTGGGACGCTTAATCTACTGAGCCATCCAGGTGCCCCAGTGAGCTCTCTTTTAAAAAAGGTTTTAATTTTTTAAAGTAGTTTTAGGTTCACAGGAAAATGGAGCAGAAAGTGGATTCTTTCTTATTATCTGAATTGAATACTTGAGTTACATATTTTTCCTTTTTATTTAATAAAGTACTACATAGAAAATGCCCATAAAGTCCAATTTCAGCTATATCTTGTTTTTAAAATTGTATTTTTTTATTTGAATTCAATTAATTAACATATAATGTATTATTTGTTTGGGGGGTACAGGTCTGTGATTCATCAGTCTTATATAATACCCAGTGCTCTTTACAACACATACCCTCCCTAGCGTCCATCACCCAGTTACCCCATCCCCCCTCTTCCCTCCAGCACCTGTTTGTTTCCTATGATTAAGAGTCTCTTATGGTTTGTCTCCCTCTCTGGTTTCATCTTGTTTCATTTTTTCCTCTCTTCCGCTTTGATCTTCTGCCTTATTTCTTAAATTCCACATATCAGTGAGATCATATGATAATTATCTTTCTCTGATTGACTTTAAAATTGTATTTTTATTGTCAGTATTTCCTAGATATTCTATAAAAAGTTACAGGTTTTATTTCCTTTTTTATTTAAAAAATGGGTTAAAAGGGAGATTGGTTTGGAGGCTTTTTGAGTTTCTTTTCCACCTTTGTTGTTAGCTCCCAGAATATTCGGCAGAGACCGCCATACTTGTTCTTCTTTAGGGAACACATTCGGTTTTTGTCACGGTTCAACTATGGAAATGTGTAAATGTACCACTGGCACTTGAAACAGCAGATGGCATAAAGTTGATATATCGATTAGATCTGCCTTGTTAAATTACATTATTCACATTTCTACATGTTCACTTTTGTTTCCTATTTGGTCCCTAAAGAATTTTAAAGTCTTCCATTAAAATTTTATTTCTATTTTTTTTCTCCTGCATTTCTTGAGGTTTTTTTTCTTTATATATTTCAATGATAGATTTTATTTAGTTGATAAAGATTATGACAATTTTATCTTGGTTGTGTACTATACCCCTTGTGTTAGTAAAAGCTCTTTACATTGCAAATGATAGGAACCGGACTCAAGATTGTTTGGATAATACATGAAATGTACTGGTTCCTGTAACTAACAAGGCAAGCTTTAGGTGAGGTTTGATCCAGCAGCCCTATTTGATGCCACCAAGATCTTGGTTTCTCTGCCTCTTTCCATTCTGTCTTTTGGAGTATCTATGTTCTTTTGCGGTCCCATCCCAAAGCTGAAAGTGGGTGATCCCCAGCTCAAGACACATGGCTAATAATGGAAGAAGGATAAAGTCCTCAAGGGGATTTCCCCTCAAGGGAAATCAGAACAATGTTGGGGAAATAGGTTCTGGAAAAGCAGTCAACAAATGCTCATTCACTACCTTCATAGCAATTGTCTCATTCAATGCCTCTTTCCTTGAATTCTTCTTTATGTGATATTCATACTGTAATCTGTTTTTCTCATTCTTTTGCCCTGTATTTGCCTATCCTATATAGTATGTTTCTGTATGTGTATCTATTTACATCCTTTAGAAATGAAACCACATCATTGATTCACCCTTTTGAGTGATATGTCCAAACTACCCCTTTATACATCTACTCTACATGGAAAAGTTAACCTTTCCCATGATAACTTCAACGCTTGCTGGTGATCTTCTCAGCCTTGCCATCTGTGGAATGTTTATGCTTGTGGTGCCCCTAATTCTGTACCTCCAGGTTCAGAGAAGCCCCAATTCTGTCACAGCTGTCACAGTCTGGGGAGTCCCTGCACCTCTGCCCACTTTCTGCCACTGGGACCATGGCACTCAGTGTGGCTGCCCCTGTATTTTCAACCCCTTTTACGATCTCACATCTCCTTTCTCTTGCTTGGTTCCTCGAGGCTAAGTGCCACACTCCTGCCCGAGCTCACGAATCCCAGCCTCCTACCCAGAAGGCTGCCAGGGCCCCTGCACACGCTGTAGTTATCTGCCCATGTCCCCCAGTTTTCGCCTCTACGAGCCAAAGGAGGCTTCCTTACTACACACAGTGCAGCTCTGCCCATGGGCTTTGTCTCCTGCTGGGGACACAGGACAAGCCAGCCGTTTGAAGAGGGATTGCCTGGGAGGCGTCACCTACGCCAGGGAAGTGGTGACAGATACCCAGCTGCCTCAGCACACGGTTGGGTTGACTTCCTGCTGGAGGCCCCAGAGGGATGGAGCCCACCCCAGTGACTAGCTCCATAAGTCATCCTTTTTTGGCTTCCTTACCTTCCCTGTCTCAGCTCCTGGGATCACCTTACAAATAAACTACCTTGAATCCTTATCTCAGGATCTGCTTCCAGGGGAACCCAAATCAAGACAGCCCCCTGAAGAGGTGAAGGCCACTATTTTAACCTTTGCCCTGAAAAACTGTGTTTATTTAAATTATTTGACGAATAATGGTGCGCGTTCCTTTAATTTCTAAGCACAGTCGTCTTACTGATAGTCAGCTTCTTTTATATAAACTCAGTCAAACACAACAGCATGTGTTGAAAACCTTCTCTGTCCACCCTGCTAAGTGAGGTGCCAACGAAGATGTGAGAATTGAGATGCATTGTGTCCGCCCCAGAAGCCGTAGAAGGAGAGGGCGATGGGCCCCTTACAGAAATCTCTCTGACTCTGAAAGTGTTATTAGTGTTACAGAAAACAGAAAGTGTTTCATGAGAGGTTTTTTTATCCTTTTCTTTTGAAAATCTGTTGTTTTTATAATCAAATGTTGACTAGACACAAAAGACTATGAATTAAATTTGAGATGTACATAGTAACAAGTCAATGATCATGGACCCATCACCCAGTGTAGGGAAAAAACTGTCAGTTGCCTTTGAAGTCAAAGCCCTGTGTGTCCCTCCGGGATCTTCTGATTCCTTCCACCCCCTGCCAAGTCACCATGATCCTGACTTCTGTGTGTATCACTCTTATTTTTCTTTATAGTTTTATTATGTGTTTGTATGCCTTAACGATATTTATTTTAGTTTTGTTTTCAAACTTTTGTACATGGGTCCTTCCCTTTTTCCACTATTAGTTTAGAAATAATGCATCTCATTTTCATTATTTTAATAGCTACATAGGGATTTTCACACACACATTGAATTTTCCAAAATGTATAACTAATGACTATCTTTACTCTCCTCTGAAACAATACAAGGCCTTAGAACACTTTAATTCTGAGCACCCCCTCCAGACATTAGTGCTATTTTATAAGAGTTCTTTTTTTTTTTTCAACCAGGAGAATTGCTGATACTGTTTTCTTCAGTCCATGTTTGTTTGGGTGCATACTTCCTTCACTCTTGGTTCCTTCTCGCATCTCAGACCTTCCATCCTGATCGCATTCCTACTGCCTAACGTCCCTCTTTTAGAATTTACTGTGCTTAGAGGTCTACAGATGGCAAAGTCTCTCAGTTTTCTAGAAATAAATTTTATTGGGTACATTACTCTAGGTTGATAGTTATTTTCTCTTAGGGTGATGGCAATAGCATTCTATTCTGCTTGGGCTTCTGTTGTTCCTACTGAGAAATCAGTGGTCAGTTAATGGCCATTCATTTTAAGGTAACTGAATTTCCTCGGGATATTTTTTAAGCTTGTCTCTGTCCCTAGTGGTCTTCAGTTTCACTATGATGAGCTTATGTGCAGGATTTCTTCTTCTTTGTCCGTCTTGCTTGGGCTTCCCTGGGCTTTCTCACTCTATACATTGGCATCTTTCACGAGTTGTGGAAAATGACCGACGATTATCTCTTTAGACAGTGACTGTATGCCATTTTCTCTCTATTCTCTTTCAGAAACTCCAATCAGACATATGCTGGACCGTCTCATTCCATCCTGCACATCTCCTTGTCACTCTTTCTACTTGTCCATGTCTTAATCTCTCTGTGCTTCCCTGGGAACATTTTTACACCTGCCTTTTAGTTTACTGACTCTTGTCAGCTGTGTCTAATTGCCTTCCGTGGAGTTTTCAATATTAATCATTCCGGTTTTCATTTTTTAAATTCTATATGTTTATTTTTCAAATCTGCTCAGTCATTATGTATAGTCTCTTATTCTTTTTTTTTTTAAAGATTTTATTTATTTATTTGACAGTGACAGAGACAGCGAGAGAGGGGACACAAGTGGGGGAGTGGGAGAGGGAGAAGCAGGCTTCCCGCGGAGCAGGGAGCCCGACGCGGGACTCGATCCCAGGACCCTGGGATCATGACCTGAGCCGAAGGCAGACGCTTAACGACTGAGCCACCCAGGCACCCCTATAGTCTCTTATTCTTTAATCATCGTTTCATGTACTCATTTTATTTCTTTAAACATTTAACTCTCTTTATTGTATATTCTCTATGTGTTAATTTCAACAACTGACTTATTTGGGAATCTGATCCTCCTCTCTCTGCTGGCTTTCACTCTTGCTTATTTTCTTGTGGCTTTTGCTATGTGTGTATTTCTCAGAAGTTTATATGTGTGGGTTAGTTGAGACACAAGTTGAAGGTGGACTTGCCCAGAGAGAAGAGAGATAATTTGCTTCTGCCAAGCACCTAGGAGGATGATCAGCCTGGAACCCCTTTAAATTTGCCTGAGATAAAATAGCCTCAGAATAAATTTGAGGTGTAAATCTTGTGCTTATAGACTCTCATGGAGGCACACCTTCCCCAGCACCATGTTTTAGAAACATAATTTTACTTGCACTTTGGGGGATGGGAGAAAAGTAGCTTAATTTCTAGTTCACTCTTACACTAATGATGTAACCTTTTAGAGCAGGGTTTCTCAACCTCAAACCAGATAATTCTCTGCTGTGGGAGGTTGTCCTGTACGTTGTAGGGTATTTAGCAGCATCGCTGGCCTTGATCCAGAAAATGCCAGTAGACCTCTCCAGCCATGACAATCAAAAATGTCTCCAGACATTGCCCCATGTAACCTGGTAGGCCAAATCACCCCCAGTTAGGAAAGAACTACTGCTTTAGAGTACCAGCAGGGATTCTCCTTTTAGACTCCATCCTCGTATAGATCTGGAGCTTTGCCTTCCATTCCCAAGGAGTTATGAAAATCAAAGTTCAAGGTTATCCTGTTCATCAAATGCTCTCTGCTCTCAGTAAGTAAGTAGATAATGCCTAATCCATTATGACTGGTGTCCTTACAAGAAAAAGAAATTAAGACACAGACACACAGAGAAGGACCATGTGAAGACACAGGGAGAAGCAGAAGAGGACCATCTGCAGGCCAAGAACAGAGGACTCTGAAGACACCAACTCCTCAGACACCTTGATCTCAGACTCCCAGACCCCAGAACTGTAAGAAAATAAATGCCTGTGGTTTAGGCCCCTAGTCTGTGGTACTTATGGCAACCCTAGCAAATTAATAGGTCTCTTCACTTTGATTTTCTTATATTCTTAGTGTACTCTTAGTCTACCCAGTTTACAAACCAGGTCCAGTTAGTACCTGTGTTTAGAACATATTGCCAGCGAGGCCAAGGTCATGGACTCAGTCACAAGATGGAAAACACATCTCTGTCACCACAGAATGTCCCTAATGCCAAAGCAACCACTAGATAAAAATGTTTGCCTAGCACAAGGCCAACCCAAGAGGGAGTCTGCTAGCCTATCAATACTTCCTAAAAAATGTCCATGAAGTCCAAATCCCACTGATGGTGATTTCATCCTCTTGAAGTGAGCATATTCTGTTTTTCATAATGGTTATCCTAACACTTCCTGGTTAGAATCTAAAAGCTGATTCTCTTGCTACTTCCTCCTCAAACCAGCATGATATGCCCTTGAAGATGAGATTCCAATCTATCCTAGTGATGGAGAAGAGAATTTGTCAAAACCTACATTGGCCAGGAGAAACTTTGAAACTCTGGCTGGGCATGCTCACTTACAGTTTATTTGAATAAATCCTCCCATTACCCAACCAGATAGGAGACCCAAACCCTGACCCCACTCATCTTCACGAAAGACCAACAATTGCAGGGAAGAGAGATGCAGGTGGAGGTTCCTGACACTCCTTGTCCAATGGGTCTAATTTACATTTCCCACCCTTTTGCTGCTATGTTTTTTTCTTTTATTTTTCCTTTCTTTATTCTTTCTTTTCTAATCAGTAACTCATGGAACACAAAAGGGGACTTGCACTGGCTCCTTGATTCGCTGTATACATCATTTGAAGTGTTACATTTTAGAACCCAATTTTTAAAAATCATTTACACTTCAGAGTAGAAAAATAGCAACATTACTAGAAGACTCAATTAAATTATCCCAGGTTAATGCGTTCACTGTCAGCAATGAATAACCACAAGTACATAGCCAATGAATAGACTATAAAGCTCTATTTCTTTCACAGATCTATAGTCTATTTTGTGAGCATATTAAAATATATTTTCTAATAGAAAAAAAAATGAGATGCCCTTTTGTTTACTCCTTTTTACAGCAAGTTAGTGCCTATCATTCCCAGGACAATGGTTTCCCTAAAACTACAATAGCTTTTATCTCTTCAAGCCCCAGAGGACACTGGGAAAATCTCTCACTTGGGTTAACTTTGCTGAATATATTTAACCAGTAAATTATTTGCCTTCCCAACTGGAAGAACCAATATACATTTATGTTCTAGGAATGGTTTGTTTTACTAACTTTATGAGTGAAGACCTCAATAGTAGCAAAGCCAAGGGACATTTAATTAAGTTATATTTGCTTTTTCATGATCTTTAGCTCTAGCTTATAAATCAAGAATCAATGAGTACTTAATTTCCTCTTATAGCATTAAAAGTAATTGCTTCATAAATTCACTTTAGTAATCCAAATATTTGCACACAGTACAGCACAAAGAGAAGTTGTTTCACTGATGAGATCCTAACTTTTATTTTATTAGTATAAAATGGAGCTTGCTCATTTTATAGCTTATGATTTTCCTGGCTGCCTCAAATTCCTTTTTGAAGCAGACAGGATATAAATTTAAAATAAATACAATTATGACTTTGCTTGAGAAAAAAAAAAAAAAAGCCAGTCTACTTATTTAAAATATAAAAAGACATCATAGTTGTAGATATATTTCTGCTCAGTAGGGTATAACTACAATGAGTAAATTCTTTTCCGCAAAATTGTGTATGCTCGAAAAGCAACAAAAATATTTTCAAGCCTGGCTTAACCCTTACCTGCATATTTTATTGTGGGGGACGATAAAGGGGGGAAAAGTCTTCATAAAATTATTACCCGCACTGCTAAGCAATTGGCCATTGCTAAGCTAGCTCTGCCCCAGAGGGTGAACCTGTTTTGTGTCCTTTAACTGCCCTGTTCATAATATTTCCCTAAATTTAGACAGCACATTATGATCTCCAAAACTCATTTACAGTCTCAGAGTGGTCCAAGTCTCCATGAACCAGAGCCCGTGTTCCTGGTGGAACTAAAGGAAGGCAGGAGGGGCCGAACTGGGAGGAAGGCACCAGGTGTTCGGGTGGCAGGCCACGGTCATGGCCGCACCACGGCTACTCCCACTTGCACACTGTTTCATCCAACACATATTTTAGCATTTACTGTGTGCCGGCTGCTTAAGGAGCTTATAGTCTAGCTCCAACATGGATGAACCTAGAAGACAAGCTAAGTGAAAGAAGCCAGCAGGCAAGACCGCATATTATATGATTCCACTCCTACGAAATGTCCAGAACGGCAAATCTATAGAGACAGAAAGCAGATGAGTGGGGGTCTGGGGGCGGGTGGTGGAAGGAGAGAGGAATGGGGGATGGAAACAGGTAAGCTAGGTGGGGTTCTAATAAAAATGTTTAAAATTGATTGTGGTGGTAGATACACAACTCTGAATATAAAACCACTGAATCGTACATTTTAAATGGGCAAATTGTATGGTGGGTGGATTATATTTCAATTATAAAACTAGACAGAGTGATTGGAGAAGCCACACCTGCTGCCCTGGCGGATGGATGCTGACCTACTCTTTCCCAGCCATCCCCTGCACACTGGCCACCTCTGTGCACATGGCTACATTCCCCAAAGGCAGGACCAGCCCTGGTTCTGGGGACATCCCCAGGAACCACGTGAAGCCACGATGCTGTTCCCTCCCTCAGCCCCCCTCCGCAGGGTCCCGTTCCAACCTTGTTGAAAGTGTGGGGCAAACACAGCATGATCATCCCTTTCGTGTCCTTTCATTGTCAGACACCAGGCTCCTTTAGGATCAGTGACAGCAACCCCAGAGGAAGGACACGTAGCCTGGACACTCGGAAGGGAGAGATGCCCGTCAGTACAGCGGACCCAATTCCTTGTGACACCAGCCCCAGTGCTCTTGGCTTGTACCCAGCTCCAAGAAGTTCCTGGAGGCCTCCTGCCAGGCATGCCCAGGGCCATGCAGATGAACTCGGTAGATCTAAAGTTTAAATGACCTCATTCCAGAAACTGACCGGTAGAAAAATTGCCACTACGATTTGCCTTGCCTTATTGAGCCACACTCTTCCCACCTCCCTGTCTGTACAGGCAGCTCGCCCTGCCCGCAACCTGATGGCATTTTAAATACCTCTTTGCAGGTCCCACTCAGGGCCACTTCTCCAAGAACTGGTCAGTAATCCCGTCTGTGTTCTCTTAAAAGAGAGGGCAGTCACTTTGTGGTACGATCGGTCTTTTATGAGTCAGGGTCTGGGACACCTGCTTCATTTTCTCATGGCCCCAGCCCAGGGCCCCCCGACCCGTGGAGGCTCCATCCCCCTGCGGTTATTCGACTTGAATTGAGTTCAGTCATTTAACAAGCAGAGACCTGGATGAGGAGCATGTAGGCAGAAGCGACAGAGTGCTACCTCCAAAAGCTTGAAAAGAAAAACAAGCGTGTTTCTTCTGTGATATCAAATGAGACAAAGGCAAGAAGAAACCGCCTGAGGTCACAGACAACCATCAGAGTGGAAGATTTCCACTGGAGCGCGATGGGATAATCAAGATTTATTTTTAAAATATTGTTATTAAATAAATATTATAGAAACTTTTGCATATCCAACTTATTTATAGCTTAAGGCATGAAAAACTACATTAGTATGTTGAATTATAAGAATTCACTGCAGCCTGCTAGCTGACAGCACGTCAAATTATTTGCAAATATTTTCTGGAACAGTAACCTTGAAGGATGCCAGCCCCATTCAGTGTAACCTTATCACAAGACAGGAAGGGAGCGTGGAGACAAGTCCAAGGCAAAGGACGCTCTGGTTCCCTGCAACCTCTGTCGGCTGTGGAACAAGGAGCTTATCCCCCATCTCCGCCAAAAGCCTTGCTTGGATCTCTTGGGCATTTACATCTCTCTCTACTGCACTTTAAAAAGATGCTATGCAGAAGGCCCTCTTGAGAAATGGTGCTCTGGGCAGGAATTTGTGAGTACATTAGTCACATTTAAGCGGCTTTATATCCTCCAGCCTACAATAACATAGTTCTGTGAAAATTATGTCATCATTTTAACAAAGAGTCTCTAAT
Organism: Leptonychotes weddellii; assembly: GCF_054177405.1. NCBI lineage: Eukaryota > Metazoa > Chordata > Mammalia > Carnivora > Phocidae > Leptonychotes > Leptonychotes weddellii. The sequence continues at coordinate 6,227,303 of NC_138374.1, forward strand.
TGACATGAAAAGGCAAAGTCAAAATAAAAATGAATTTCAACATGTGCAGTCCGGACTCTTCATTCTCACTGCAATCCCCCAGAGCAGGGTGGGGAAGAGTAGCACGCCAGGATCTCTCTGTATCTCTTGGCCTTGGGAAAACGGTAGTGGCAGATTCCTCCAGGGAGTGATTTTTCTTTAATATCCAATATCTCTACCTTTCAAACACCTCCAATGTGTTCCTTTTCTTCTAATATTCAGCATTATCTTCGGTACCTTAAATATCTTTCTTTCCACCAAGAAAAATATCTTTCTTTCGATGAAAAGCTATTATGGCCCATTTAAATCATCGAGAAGTGGTTGGGTGGTTTAAAAATTATATCTAGATCATTTAGCAAGGTTGGCACAACACCTGACTTCTAAAATCAGCATTTTGCCAAATATTTTAGCCATATCACAGTTGCTAGGCTGATGAGAAAATGTTAATCGCTTGGCACAAATGTGGCCATGTTAAAATTAAACAAAATTGATTGCCTTCAAAATAACCTTTTCTTTTTGTCTCCAAAAACCTGCTTTGCACATTTGGTAGAGGTACGAACTCATTGCTCATCCTGACACTAACATCTTTCATGTCTTAAACAGGTTCTGTGTTTTTCTTTGTTCTCTCATCAATAACAGTGAGCCCATATTTCACTACCATTCAGTGAATTCAACAGTTGCTTCAGTATCTCCTATTTGCTCTCGCTGCGATGTTGGTAGATGTGACTGCAGTCCTCAGTGCCCAGGCACGACCATTGCGGGAAATTAAGTGCTCTGAGGGAGGAAATAATAGTGTATCTACTATATCTAGTGCACTGTCGCTACATGATAACATTTCCAAATGAGTTTACGAATTAAAATAAAAGCACAAATACTTATTTCATTTGGCTTATCGATTCTAATATGTTCTCAACAACGTATTTTTCTTTTCTTTTTTTTTTTAAGATTTTATTTATTTGATAGAGACAGAGACACAGAGAGAGACAGAGAGCACAATCAGGGGGAGCAGCAGAGGGAGAGGGGAAGCAGGCTCCCTGGCAGAAATGAGAAATGGTGCTCTGGGCAGGAATTTGTGAGTACATTAGTCACATTTAAGCGGCTTTATATCCTCCAGCCTACAATAACATAGTTCTGTGAAAATTATGTCATCATTTTAACAAAGAGTCTCTAATTGACATGAAAAGGCAAAGTCAAAATAAATTGACTCGATGAGGGGCTCGATCCCAGGAACCCGGGATCATGACCTGGGCTGAAGGCAGACGCCTAACTGACTGAGCCACCCAGGTGCCGCTCAACAAGGTATTTTTCAAAAGCAAATCTACCCAACTGCCGTACACCTAACCCTGTGGTGAGCATAAAAGGAGCAAAAGATAGAGCCCCATTCCCGCCAAATGAGTTCGTGAGCCAGTTCAGAAGACAAAGCATAGAGTTCGTAACACTGAATAAGAATGAGCTCCATAAAAATCATACCAGAGGCACAAGAAATGTCTCAGGAGAAGATAGGAGGAAACGAAATTCACTGAACACCTGCTATGTGCCAACATGGTTCACACATTCAACGAGTCTCAGTGTAGGCACCCAGTGGCACCCCGTGGCATGCATCCAAGGGGACCGTGGGAAAACGTACGCGCCACAGAAAATGTCTGAAACCGTTCACCACTGGGGAGAAGCTTTTTATCGTGTATGTCCATGCAATTTTTTTTTAGATTAACACATATATTTTACTTTCAATGAAAACTTGTTAGTTAATTGCACATACACATACCTGAACCTACTTCTGATCTACTGCATTGGAATTTCTCGTGTTCTCTACTAAGAATTACTAGCATATGTTGATTGTATTAGCTCTAGTGACTCATTTAATCCTTTACCACTGAGGAAACTAAGGCTCAGAGATGTCAAGACATTTGCTCAAGGTGACAAAGTCGGTGAGTGGCAGAGACAGAATTTGGACACAAGGTCTCTCTGTGTCTATTGAGATGATCATGTGGGTTTTGTCTTTTTTCCATTAATATGGTGCATTATATGGATTGATTTTCAGGTGTTGAACCAACCTTGCATTCATTCCCAGGATAAGTCCCACCTGGTCATGGTGTATAAGCTTTTTCATATGTGGCTGGGTTCAGTTTATTGGTATTTTGTTGAGAATTTTTGTACCTATGTTCATAGGAGGTATTGGTTTGTAGTTTTCTTGTGATGTCTTTGTCTGGTTTTGACATCAGGGTAATACTGGCCTCCAGAATGATTTGGGAAGTGGTCTCCATTCCTCTACGTTTGGAAGACTTAGGGAGGAACAGGTGTTGAAGAATTAACTAATTAATTAATTAGTTAATTAAACTAATTAAACTAAAGAATTAATTCATTCTTCCTTAAGGTTTGGTGAAAATTACCAGTGAAGCCACCTGGTTCTGGGCTTTTCTTCTTGCGAAGTTTTTTATTACTAATTCAATCTCCTTATATTCACATTTTCTATTTCTTTTTAAGTTAGTTTTAGTAATTTCTGTCCTTCTGGGAATTTGTCCACTTCATCTAAGTTATCTGAATTTTTTTGGTGTACAGTTATTCATAGTACTACCGCATTGTCCTTTCTCTTAGTGGTAATGTCTCCTCTTTCAATCTTGTTTTCAGTAATTTGAGTCTTTTTTTTGGTCAGTCTAAAGAATTTTCCATTTCTTTATCTTTTTGGTCTTCATTGATCTTCTCAATTGTTTTTCTATTTTCTATTTCATTTATGTCAACTCCAATCTTTATTATTTCTTTTCTTCTCCTAGCTTTGGATTTAGTTTGCTCTTCTTTTTATAGTTTCTTGAGGGGGAAGTTTAGGTTATCGATTCAGGATATTTTTTTCTTTTCTAATATAGGTATTTTGTGCCATCTAAGCACTATCATTGCCGTGTGCCATAGGTTTTGGTATGTTGTGTTTTTGTTTTCAGTCATTCAAAGGATTTTTCTGATTTCACTTGTGATTTCTGGCTTGATCCATTGGTTATTTGGAATGTGTTGTGTAATTTCCACATATGTAGGGGCGCCTGGGTGGCTCAGTCGTTAAGCGTCTGCCTTCGGCTAGGTCATGGTCCCAGGGTCCTGGGATCGAGCCCCGCATCGGGCTCCCTGCTTCTCCCTCTCCCACTCCCCCTGCTTGTGTTCCCTCTCTCACTGTCTCTCTCTCTCTGTCAGATAAGTAAATAAAATCTTAAAAAAAAAAAAAAGAATTTCCACATATGTATAAATTTCCCAAATTTTCTTCTGTCATTGATTTCCAATTTCATCCCATCTTTGTATGATTTCAAGCCCTGTAAATTTATTGAGTCTTGTTTTATGACCTTACATATTGTCTATTTTGGGGTCTAATCCATTTTGTACTTGAGAGGAATGTGTGTTCTGCTGCCAGGTGGAACATCCGTAGATGTCTGTTAGGTCGACTTGGTTTACAGCATTGTTCAGGCCTTCTATTTCCTTGGTTATCTTCTGCCTGGTTGTCTCTGTTATTGACGGTGAGGCATTGGGGCACCTGGGTGGCTCAGTTGGTTAAGCGCCTGCCTTCGGCTCAGGTCATGATCCTGGAGTCTCAGGATCGAGTTCCGCATCAGGCTCCCTCCTCAGTGGGAAGTCTGCCTCTCCCTCTGACCTTACCCCCTCTCATGCACTCTATCTCACTCTCTCTCTCTCAAATAAATAAATAAAATCTTTAAAAAAAAAAGAAAGGGAGGCATTGAAGTCACCAACTATCATTGTTGAATTGTCTATTTCTCTCTTCAATTCTGTTTTGGATTCATGCATTTTGGAACTCTATTAGGTGCATAATTGTTTATTGCTGTTATATCCTCTTGATTTCTTGAACTTTTATCATTATAAAATCTCCTTCTTTGTCTCTAGTAACAATTTGGGACATAAAGTCTTTTTTTTCTGATATTAGTATAGCCATTCCAGCTCTTTTTTGATTACTGTTGGCATTATATATCTTTTACATCCCTTGACTTTCAATCTACTTTTGTCTTTAAACCTAAAACATGTCTCTTATAGACAGCATGCAGTGGAATATTTTTTTAATCCATTTTACCAATATCTGCCTTTTAATTAGAGTTTTAATCTATTTACATTTAATATAATTACTGATAGGATAGGATTTATGTCTGCTATTTTTCTATTTGCCTTATCTATGTCTTCCTTCTCTTTTGTTGCTCTATCCCTCCATTATCACCTTTTGTATGTTAAATATTTTCTCATGTACCATTTTAATTCCATTGTCATTACTTTAGCATTTTTTAAAATGTAGTTATTTTCTTACTGGTTGCCCTATGGATCAAAATTAACATCTTAATTCACAACTTAAATTACAAAAATTTGGATTAATACCAACTTAATTTCAGTATTATACAAAAACTATGCTCCTATATAGTTCTGTTCTCTCCCTCATTCTTTATGCTGTTACTTGTATACAAATGACATTTTTATACATTGTATGTCAATTAACACAAATTTATAAGTATCGCTTTATGCAGTTGTCTTTTATATCAAATAAGAGAAAAGAAGACTTAAAAGTACATTAATACTTCTCTTTTTCATGGATGGAACTGGAGGGTATTATGTTGAGCGAAATAAGTCAAACAGAGAAAGACATGTATCATATGACCTCACTGATATGAGGAATTCTTAATCGCAGGAAACAAACTGAGGGTTGCTGGAGTGGGGGGTGGGGTGG
>NC_138374.1:6232522-6248711 GCF_054177405.1 Leptonychotes weddellii
GAAGAAGAAGAAGGTAGCAGGAGGGGAAGAATGAAGGGGGGAATCGGAGGGGTAGATGAACCATGAGAGACGATGGACTCTGAAAAACAAACTGAGGGTTCTAGAGGGGAGGGGGGTGGGAGGATGGGTTAGCCTAGTGATGGGTATTGAGGAGGGCACATTCTGCATGGAGCACTGGGTGTTATGCACAAACAATGAGTCATGGAACACTACATCTAAAACTAATGATGTAATGTATGGGGATTAACATAAGAATAAAAAAAAAAAAGGAAAAAAAATACTTCTCTTTTATAATTACCTTTGCCAGTATTCTTTGCCAGTATTCTTTATTTCTTCATATGGATTCAAGTTGCTGCCTAGAGTCTTTTCATTTTAGACCTGAGGACTCCTTTTACTATTTCTTGTGGAGCAGGTCTATTGGAAACAAATGACTCCATTCTTGTTTTTCTGGGAATATTTTTAACTTCTCTATTATTTCAAAGGATAATTTGCTAGATTTAATTTTTGCTTCATGGCCTTTTTTTTTTAAACATAGTTTATTATTTTGTTTTAAGAGAGAGAGAGAGCACATGAGTGGGGGGAGGGGCAGATGGAGAGGGAGAGAAAGAATCCCAAGCAGGCTCCATGCCCAGCATAGAGCCTGATGCAGGGCTCGATCCCATTGACCATGAGATCATGACCCTGAGATCACGACCTGAGCTGAAACCAAGAGTCAGACGCTCAACAAACTAAGCCATCCAGGTGCCCCCTTGGTAGCTTTTCTTTTGGCACTTTGAATATGTCATCCCATTGTCTTCTGGACTCCATCATTTCTAATGAGAACTCAGGTGTTAATCTTATTGAAGATCCTCTGTATGTGATGAGTTGCTTCTTTTTGCTGCTTTTAAGATTCTCTCTTTGTTTTTGAATTTCAGTGGTTTGATTATGATGTGGTTAGCTATGACTCTCTGAGTGTATCCTATTTGAAATTCATTGAGCTTCTTGAATGTGTAGATTAATGTTTTTCATCAAACTTGGGAAGTTTTTGGCCATTGTTTCTTCAAATAGTCTTTCTGCCCCTTTTTCTCTGCTCTCCTGGGATTTCCAGTAGGCATATGTTGGTATGTTGCATGGAGTCCTACAGATCTCTGCTTATTTTTCTTCCTCAGACTGGAAGATTTCAGTTGATCTATCTTCAAGTTTTCTGATTCTTCCCTCTGCCTACTCAAATCTGTAATTGAGCCCCTCTACTATATTTTTCATTTCAATTATTACACTTTTCAAATCCAAAACTTCTATTTGGCTCTTTCTCACAATTTCTGTCCCTACCTGATATTCTCTGTTTGGCAAGACATCATTCATGTACTTTCATTTTGTTCTTTATTGACATTTTTTTTAGTTTTTTTCTTAAAGATTTTATTTATTTATTAGAGAGAGAGAGTGCACAAGCAGGGGGAGTGGTAAGCAGAGGGAGAGGGAAAGGCAGGCTACCCAGCAAGCAGGGAGCCTGATGCAGGGTTTGATCCCAGGACCCAGGGATCACGACCTGAGCCGAAGGCAGATGCTTAACTGACTGGGCCACCCAGGCACCTTAGTTTTTTAACATATTTTAAATAAATAATTTAAAGTCTTTGTCCAGTAAATCCAATGTCTGGGCTTCCTCAGAGACAGTTTCTATTGACTTTTGTCTCCCTCTATTTGGACCACACTTTCTTGTTTATCTGCAAGCCTTGTGTTTTTGTTTCTTTGTTTGTTTCTGAAAATTAGACATTTAAAATAATATAAAGTGGCCGACTCTGGAAATCAGATCCTCCCCCCTCCACAGGGTTTGTTGTTGTTGCTGTTTATTATGGTTGCTGTTGGCTTTTTATTGACTTTTCTGAACCAATTCTGTAAAGTCTTATTTTTTGATATGTAACTAAAGTCTGCACAGTTAGCTTAGTGGTCAGCTAATCACAGGGTAGAGATTTCCTTCAATGTCTAGAAATGATAAATCTCCCAGTCTTTGATGAGGGGCTCTGTGTGCATGTTGAGCACTCCTTCAACCCACAGTCAGGTGGTTTACAACTCTGTCTTAGCCTCACTTTCTGCTTGTGCAGAGCCTCAAAGTTCTTCAGAGTTGAGAGCTTAGAGCCTTCTCAGGTCTTTCCTGAACATATGCATAGCCCTGGACATGTGTACATCCCTAAATATGCGCATGGCCTTCCAGATTCCTAACAATATATCAGAGATTTCCAAAGCTCCCTGTGGACCTCTGATTTCCTAGATTTTTCTTTTAAATCTTTTGTTTGTGCATTATTTTTCCCAACTGTTATACATCACCTTGTGAGTACTCACTGTTCACCAAACACTGTGCTGGGTACCTGGAGATACATGATAGAGTCCTTCCTGTTGTGGGGCTTACACTCTAGATAAGGAGATGGCATTATAGCTGGGTTTCATGAACAATGTGGGCAGAGTAACACCAGGATGCTGGGAAAGTCCAAGGGAGAGACATTAAATGATGCTTGGGATAGAGGCAGGCTTTCCAGAAGAAGCAGCATCCTACCTGAGCTTTAAGGGACAAAGAGTCTTGCAATGAATTGGTGGGGGAGTGGTCATGTGTTAGCCTGTTCAGGCTGCCATAACAAAATATCACAGACTCGGTGGCTTAAACAACACAAATTTACTTTCTCACATTCCTGGAGGCTAGAAGTCCAAGATCAAGGAACAGCAGCTTGGTTTCTCCTGAAGACTCTCTTCCTGGCTTCCACCCAGCCAGCTTCCTGTGTCCTCACAAGGCCTTTCCTTTGTACACACACACTCCTGGTGTCTCTTCCTCTTCTTTTAAGAACACCAGTTCTTTTGGATCAAGGACCCACTCTTATGACCTCATTTAACCTCAATTACTTTTCCAAGTCCCTATCTCCAAATACAGTCACATTGGGAGTTGTAGCTTCAACATATGAATTTGGGAAGGATCCAATTCAGTCCATAACAGGTAATAATTGAACAAAAGTTTGGAAATGAGAGGGAACACTGACATGCACTAAGACGTGACTTTGATTTATGCTTTCTGCTTTACCTACCCGTTTCTACTCCCAGGTCATCTTGGTTTTCTGAGTTTATGTGTCCTTGTTTCACTCTTCTGAAATAAAAGGATATACAGAAGAATTTTAATTACCTATATTTATTTTAAAATACATCTAATGAAATTAAAGAAAACTTTAAAGAAAGAAAAATATCACTGGGAGAGACACAGATGAGTACTAAAGTATTAAAGCATTTAAAGTACTAAAATACTTACCTATACTGAAGTACTATGCTCCCTTGCATAGTATGCACTTGTGATTAGGAAGCAGCAGCCCAGCTGGGACTGTATTTCCCAGCCTTCCTTGCAGCCAGATGGAGCCATGTGACTCCCTCAGGCCAGTCAAATGTGAGCGGAAATAGACTCACCTCTAGGCTAGTGGGTTAGAACATGAGTCTTTACCCACCGCTGAATGGAGAGGATGCCAAAGCCCTAGAGGTGGGAATCACCATCAGCTGGAAGGAGCCTGGGTCCCTGATTACCTGCACTGGACTTGCTGTGAGCAAAAATTCACTTCTAGTTCATGAAACCACTGAGATTCAGAGTTTCTCTTTTATAACACCTGCTTCACCTTAACTAATATAATCACCATAACTCCAAAGTTGTTTTTCTTTTTTCACATATTTCCTTCTAGTTCTTATCAACATGGATTCATTTTTACACAGGTAAAATGTAGCATGGTGTACAGACCATTTTTTATTCATTATTTTAACATAAAGATATTTTTAAAAATTTTCCCTGTACATCTATTAATTTCATTTTTAGGGCCTACGTAATATTTCACTGAACAAACATGTCCCCAGTTGTTGAACATTTGGTTGTTTTCAATTGTTACTTGAAAGTATAATAAAGCAGCTGTGAGTCTGACACTGGGCAAGGAAATATACCAAACAAATGACAAAGCAAGATAACACTACAGACATCGAAAAGAGCAGCAAACACCAGAAAAAGGGAAGTAGACAAAGAGATAAAGGGAAGTGATTCCTATTATAAGCCCCTCGAGGACAGCTGCATTTGGAGAGTAGAAATTCTCAACCCACACATGTCAGGTCTCTCAAGCGTGGGACATGGGATTCGATCAGATATGGTCTCTAGGCTAATGTGACAGGTCATCAAATACTTACCACCACTTAGAGCCCGAAGATGGAAAGTTAACGTAGGAAAAAAAATTTTAGAACCAAAAGACTGGATGTCAGGACGGAAGTGCCCTTATTCCCTAGGAAGCCTCTGTTTTGTCTCTACAACGGGACTATATCACTTATGTAGGTGAAAACATCTGGTAAACTGTAAATTGGCAATGCATATGCATGCAGACAATATTTTGAAATATTACTCATCGTACTTTCCTTCTGGGTCATTCCTGTGTTTTCCATTTGAGTTTCAATGCAGACTGTTGAAAGTCCATGTGCACCATTGTTCAACCTCCAGCCTTGCCTTTGGTTTGCAAGCACCAGGTTCTGGAGAGAGACACGGCTCTGGGGATTTCTAAAAACATGACTGGCCCATCAGAACTGAAATCTGGTGGGGGTGCTTGGGAGGCTCAGTCGGTTACTTGCCCGACTGGTGATTTTGGCTCAGGTCATGATCTCAGGGTCATGAGATCAAGCCCTGAGTTGAGCTCAGCCCTCAGCCAGGAGTCTACTTTGAGATTCTCTCCCTCTCCCTCCGCCCCTCTCCACTGGTGCTCTTTCTCTCTAAAATAAATAAATAAATCTTAAAAAAAAAACAAAAAACCTGAAATCTGGTAGACTGGGGTGTGAACCACAGTAGAGAGAAAGATGTGTGCCAGCAGGATGGTTCCCCTGCTCCCTGGGTGGCATGGGACAGGCTAAAAGAACTGGGGGAGGAGGCTGGGGTCTAAATGCTGGTGAAGATCCTCTTTTCACACAATGCCCCAAGTGTCATCTGAGATTCCCCGGATGGGTCCGGAGACTCAACGTTAGATAACACAAAGTGGTTCCCCACTGGCACTCTGAGAGGAAGGAGTCTCAGGGCATAATGAGCTCACAACCCTGAGCAGAAGGAAGAACCCATGATTCCTCAGGGCTCTGGAATCCGAAAACTATCCTCGAGCCTGAGTGGAGTGCAAGAGGACCTGTAGTCTGCTTGTTCCCTGGCTGGGGCTCCAGGGCAAGGCTGCCAGTGGGCTCCCCAGCCTGGCAGGGCAGGAGGATGTGGGCCTTTCCCAGGATGAGCACCCCAGAAAAACGGGGTCTGGGTGAGGCATGTCAGAGCCTGCCAGTTCTCCACTGAGGCCAGCCAGAGAGGACCCAGCATAGCAGGGGCTGGTACCCTAGAGCCTGTCCAGGGAGAGGGGAGGGGGTGAAAATTAGAGTAGCCTCCTATGGGCAGGAGGAACTCTTCCGCCCTCCATGAATCAGGCATTTGGAAACAAGTTCACTCCCAGTAGACATAAAGTGATCCTCTTTGCACATCCAAGTTTGTGACCAGCAAACGTACCTTCAAGATATGAAAATACATGAATGCTGTCTTGCTTTGCATTCAGAGTGCTTTGCAAATTGTAGTGCAAATGTTTAGCATTATCACTATTAATTGCTACAGTAGAGCTATATTCACTTATTCGGTAAATGTTTACTGCCTACCAAGAGTCAGAAACCAGTGAAGCTACCAACATAGAGAAGGGAACAAAGCCGCAAAATCCCCGCCCTGCAGAGGTTCGGGTCTGGGGAGGTGGACACGAGCAAACGCACAAGGAGGGTGCCAAGCATGTCAGCTGGCGGCAAGTGCTATGAGGAAAATAAGGCAGGGGGTGCCAAGGATGGTCAGGGAAGCCCTCCCTGAGCAGGTGTCACAAGGGCGGAGCCCCGGAGGTGACCAGGATTGGGAACTTGTGAACCAGCCAGCGCGGAGAAGCAGAGTCGAGGCAGGTGTGCAGGGGGAGCGGCAAGGCCGGCGTGGCTGGAGTCCAGCGAGCCGGGCCCGGAGCGGGGAGGAGGCCTGGCGGTTACAGTCGGGGAGGGGGCCAGTCCCGGGAGGCCACTCCGGGGAGCCACTTTGACTCCCGGGAGGTAGGGGCCGTTGGAAGGCCTCGAGCTGAGGAGGCACAGACGGGAAATGAAGCGAGGAAGTGGAAGGGGAGAGGGGTCGGAGACTCCTCCCCAGAGGACGGCCTTTCCAGCAAGGACGCCGCCGAGCAGGAGAGTGTAGAAACGTGCCCTTTCTCAGAACTCGGTGGATTTTCTTCTTGATCATCATATTTGGTCTCTCAGATTTATTATAGTAGGGAAAAACAAAAGATCCGGCAGGACTTCGCGGGGGTGGGGGGCGGCGGGGAGGGGCCACCATAATTTGTCCTTTTATAGCTCAGGACACACAAAAGACACTGAAAGATTTGCCCACGGTCATAAAACGGAACAGTGGGGGAGAGAGGACCAGATGCGAGTCCCCGTATTTCCAGCCCCGCCGCCCTCACCCGACAGGTGCTGCCGCTGAGGGGGACAGGGCCCTTGGGGGGGGAGCCAGGCTTCCCACCTGTGCAGGGGCCTGCGGGGGGCGGGGTGTGCAGGTAGCAGCCTGGGGCAGGGTCTCCTCTCTCCCTCCCTCCCTCCTGGTCTCCCTCCCTCCCTCCCGCCCCCCGCCCACCTCTGTCTCCCTCCCTCCCTCCCTCTCCCTCTCCCCTCCAGACTGGGAATGAGAACAGCGAACCTCAGGAGAGTCAGAAATAACAAACAAACGGCGATGAAGTGCTTTATGGATGGCAGGCGGATGCTAAATAACAGTAGTGTAGCCGGGGAGGTGCGGCGTAAACGCCGACGGGAAGACTTCTGTCGGCATGACTCAAGGTGAGCGAGGCCAGCGGGGCCAGCGGGGCCCGGGCCGCCGCCCCTGGCACCTGCGGGGACTGAGCGCACCGCCCGGCCGGCTCGCCGCGGCGGGGCCCGCGGCCTCTCACTGCGCAATTACCCGCCCGGGACGTCCCCGAGCCGCTGGCTTCTGATGGATCGCCCCTCTACCCTAATGGAGACCACTACCAGGGGAAAACAGATGACTGGGGCGGGGGGGGCGGGGAGAGACGGGGGCCATCAACCCCCCCGCCCCCTTGCGCCCTCTCCGCCGCTCGCAAGGCTACACCGCTAACGAAGCTTCAGCTAGCGTATACATCACCGGGAAATGGCGCGCTGGGGCTGGAGCAGCTTTTCATCTCATTTTATTTTGTTGCCCTTCATCAATTGCTTTGCCCCCCTCCCCACCTCCTTGACTCTTGCTGCCGTCCTGTTTTTACACAGATCGCTGTCCTGACCCTTATTCTTTCTCCCTTCACGTCTCTGCCCTCAGCCAACTAATTTATTGATTGGCTTTTACCTAAGGCCAAATGAAGTTCTCCTTTATTGAGACAATTTCTCAAAGTCTGTAACTTGCACAGAACGACTTCACCTCACGTTCGCTTTAATTAATCGAGAGCCACTCACCAAGCCGGTCCGGCGGCCGCATGCACCGCGCATGTTAATTTCCTTCCTACTCTGCCGGCTGCACCCAAACGCCAGAAACACAAAGAATTGTTTCATCCCCCCCATTCACTCAGGAAGTCGTTGCCTGGATAAGCACGACACACGCCCTGCCCTTAAGACAGGGTCCGTGCGATTTAGACAGGGATGGGCGGTGGGTTCTGAGTCACTTCTCTGTCCGACTGCACCCAATAAAATCAGAAAGCACTGACACTTGTCCGGAATGACTGTTTACCCAAAAGCTACTTCTGTTTAAAATATTCAGGTAATTGAGTAAAACTGGAGTGTGCTCAATTTCTCACCAAACCCTGCAGCGAGCCCCCTCTCTTTACTCACCTTTGTCTCTACCTGGGAGGTTACAAGTGAGCAATTCCAACACATTTCCCACATTGGGCCTCTCTGCTCCATGGTAGACTTTCAGAACTCTGTCCTTTATGATGAGTCTCAAAATGTGAGCAACACATTTAAATCCCTTTACTTAGACAATCCCTAAAAGCCATCATAAAAATATGATTCTGAAGTAGTACGTGACTTGTATTTGCTCTCTTATTAATGAAAAAACTAAAGCCACAAAAGACCACAAATTCAGAAATTCTCTCTCTCATCTTACTTTGCCAAGTCACCAGCTTAAGAAGGAGGCAGGGCATTCTACCCAAAACTATACCAGTGCAGACTGCCATGTAATAATTTGTTTTAAATCATTTGAATGGCTAACATATTCACAAAGATCAAACATCCTTTATATGAAAAGGTAATCAGGGAAAAGTCTGCTCCCCACTCAATTTGCCATCACCCCCCACCTCTCTACACAGATTACCTCTGTTTTGAGATTCTTAATGTAGTCCTCCACGTTTCTTTACGCAAACCAAACAAGTACGGATATAGAGTCTTCTCCGGGCCCCACCCACCACACACACCTTTATGTAAAAAGTAGCATACTATATATACTGTTCTCCCTTGGTTTTTTCCACCCAACGGTGTATCTTGGAGATCTTTCTTTACCTAAATAGAGATTGTGTGGATGCATCGTCCATTTAACCAGCCATCTGTTGATGGACTTGGATTGTCTCCAGTCTTTCCCGATGACAGTACTGCAGTGAATAATCTGACCCATACTCCATACTGGCTTGTGGGCTTGAAGACTTATACACAAATTCCCAGAACTGAAAATCAGGGTCACCGGGATAGACCTTTTAAATTTTGATAGGTATTGCCAAACAGCCTCAAGAAGGTTTGCACCAATCCACTCACTCAACAGCCATGCATACGTACGCCTTTTTCCCCACACCTTCACCAACAGAATATTATCAAACATGTTTTTCTTCCAATCTAATAAATGAAAAATGGAGGCTCCGTTTCTATTTGCATTGCTCTAATTATGAGGGAGGCTAAGCACCTTTTCATAGGTTTAAAAGGAACTTATATTTCCTTTATTTTAAACTGTATCATTTGCCTATTTTGCTATTGAGTTTTTGGGTTCTGTTTTATTCTTATCAGTTTCTAGGAGCTCTTTACATATTCAGAAGGTTAGTCCTTTGCTACAGTGTGAATGGTATGAATTACAATTTATCTGTTCGGTTTTCATTTGTGCTTTGGCTTTGCTTCCTAGGATTTCTGTTTATTTTATTGTGTGATGTGGTCATGGTTGTTTTGCCATACGGGAGGCTTTTATTATTGTGTAGTCAAATTTATCGGTATTTTCTTGCTTTTATGTCACAGTTAGAAAGAGCTTCTCCACTCCAAAGTTAAAGAGGAATTCTCCCATTTTTCTTCTGGTAAATTTATGGTTTCCTGTTTTACATATAAATCTTTGACTCATTTAGAATTTATCCTGATGTACAGTGTAGAGTTTAGATCATATATTTACTTTTCCAGATGGCTACTCTCCTGTCTCATCAGGTGACAAGCATTTTTGCTGCATCACCGAGGAAAAAAAACAAGTCATTACTGTCAGAGGTTTTGGTTTTCATCCATACACATAGAGACTCGAGGATCTCTTCCTGATGCCTTCATTCTCTTGGCTGCTTCCCTGCCTCTCTACCACTATTCAAACCCTGGGAATTCCTAGTCATTATGTTTGTCAGGTCCATCCTTCCAGTCACCCAGCCATTTTTTCCCTTTTGTCTTTTAAAGTAAGCTTTTTATTGAAATATGGCACCCATAAAGAAAGGCAAACAGGTCATAAATAGCTTTATGAAGTTTCACAAAGTGAACACACCCAGAGAACCACCCTGCTGGAGATCTAGGACATCACAGCACCCCAGAATCCCTCTGTACTTCCTCCCAGTGTCTCCCCCACCAACCAAGGGTAATGGCTCGGGATTTCTGTCACCACAGGTTGGTCTGCTTGCTGTTAAAGTGTGTATCACTTTAAAACATTTACTCTTTTGCCTCTGACTTCTTTCTCTTGCATTGAGCTTATGAGAGTCAAACGTGTAGTTCTTCCTTTGTTCTTGCTGCTGTGTGGATGGTTGTGTGAATGTAATATGATGCATTTAACCATTCTCATGCTGACATTCACATTGTTTCCAATTTGGGACCATTATGAGGACCGATGCTATCAACATTCTTGTGATGTCTTTTGATGCATCTATGTGAGATTTACTGGGTAAATACCTCAGTGTAGGAGTCCTGCATTAAGATATGCAAACGGTCTATCACCCAGCCACCCCATCCCTCCCACCCCACCCCCCACTCCAGCAACCCTCAGTTTGTTTCCTGAGATTAAGAATTCCTCATATCAGTGAGGTCATATGATACATGTCTTTCTCTGATTGACTTATTTCCCTCAGCATAACACCCTCCAGTTCCATCCATGTTGTTGCAAATGGCAAGATCTCATTTCTTTTGATGGCTGCTAAACAAACTGAGGGTTCTAGAGGGGACGGGGGTGGGAGGATGGGTTAGCCTGGTGATGGGTATTAAAGAGGGCACGTTCTGCATGGAGCACTGGGTGTTATGCACAAACAATGAATCATGGAACACTACATCAAAAACTAATGATGTAATGTATGGTGATTAACATAACAATAAAAAATTTTTTAAAAGATATGCAAATGGTTAGCACTGGTCTCTACAGCTATGCAAACTCAATTCAACAAAAACGTGGTCAGTTAAATCCACGGTTAAGTGTAATCGGTTAATTTCTTGGTTCCCTGCTGTGCTCAGATACCTTACATAAATTATCTCTCTAATTACTGCCCATAACCCCCATTTTACAGCTGATGAGACTGAGAAGCATCATGTTCTCCCAGAGGGGAATTTTCACTGATGAATTGTAAAATGCTGAAGCTATCATATTTAATAAAGCTATTTATCTATTCAGCAATTTGGGTGTCACTCCTGTGTTTTTAAAACAGTTTTTAGAACAGGGATGGGTTTTATTTATGAATACAAGAAGAAATTGGTGAGCATTAAAAGAGAGTGAGTGATGTGAGTAATTCAAGACAATATGTATTGCACTTAAGTCGTCATTTAAATTCCAGTGAGTTTTTATGTCTACAGGTGGTTAAGAAGCATAAACATGTAAAAGGTCATGAGTGTCCGTTCATTCATTCATTCATTCATTCATATTTTCCAACAATGTTACCGAGCCCCTACTGAGTGTCAGGACTGGAACAAAGCTCAGGTAAAGTGATAAGGTAAAATGCGGTAAAAGATTATAAATATTCTAGACATTGAAAGCTAAGATTTCATAGGTTCCACTGAAACCAAAGCAAAAAAATTCAAAGCAATCTGACAAGTACTATCAAAGACTATACACAAATCGCTATTGGAATAAGGGAGGGAATTGGAGAAGGCTTCCCAGAGATGGGATATTTGGGCTCAACTTTGAAGGATAAATAGTTCTCTAGACAGATGAACAAAGGCAAGAGCTCATTAAAAAGGCACAAGTTGCAAAAAATGATAATTTATGTGTGGTTCAAGGTATACAAAGGGAAGAAGTGAGAAATGACAGGGAGTGACAGACAGATGTTGATCAAATCAGAGAGATCCCTGAATGCCACACCAAGGATTTAGATTTTATTCTGTGTGTACTTGGGGACAGGGTCATGACTCAAAGAGATTGGCAACAACGTATAAAATGTACAATTTTGTACAATTTAAATGCTAAATTAACATTCCCTAATAACAAAATACTATTGTTAGGGGCATTGAGGGGATCCTCATCAGAATTCCTAGTTTCCAGCTTTATGCCTGGAAAAATAACTGCTTTAGGACAGAAAGATTCAATAGTGGAGACAATAGAAGTTCTCTCCTTCAGGGGCACCTGGGTGGCTCAGTCAGTTAAGCATCGGCCTCTTGACTTTGGCTCAGGTCATTATCTCAGGGTACTGGGATCAAGCCGTGCATCGAACCCCGCATGGAGCTCCACACTCAGCAAGGAGTCTGCTTGAGATTCTCTCTTTCCCCCTCCCTCTGCCTCCTCCACCTACCCAAGTTCTCTCTCTTTCTCTAAAATAAAGAAATAAATCTTAAAAAAACAAAGAGGGTCTCTCCTTCAATTGGATCAGGACCAGTCATTGATCAAAATGGTTCAAGCAGAAAATCAGAAAAAAAAATCATAAGTACTTTAAACTTTATATTTAAATTAAAACAAATAAATTTACATGGATTTGACAATATTCTAATGTAGGTGCAAGACCTCTTCTTTCAGTGTTAAGTATTCAAGTGCATTTCAAATGTATTATTTATATATTAATCTTTTATACTATTAATACACTGGCATACATTTTTGTTTTGAGATACTCTATAATGAAGCAAGAACTTGGACATTTCCAAATAATCTCTTAATTTTCTAGCTTATTGTGGTTCTTCAATTTTTAGTTATTGTGATTTTTTACCGTTGCCTTGATCACTCCTAACTCTATAGCAATTTTTCAATGACTCATCTATATCGTGTCTGTTCAATAGCACTCAACTCATATTTTATAGATACAGGTCTTTTTTCCTTGCCCCCCTCACATTTCATGAGTTCATTCAACGTTTAATTAGATTACCCAGTTACAATAACAAGGACAACTGACATAAACAGTTTTGGGAACTAACACATTGGACTCTGGGTAATCACACAATCCAGCTGGTGGGGAAAATGCATAGATGTTCTGAGCAAGTGATCTCTAGACCAGCAACATCAGCATCCCTGAGAACTTGTGAAAAATGCAAATTCTCCAGCCCAATCCAGACCTAGTGAATTAGAAACTGCAGGGGTAGAGCCCAGAAATCTATGTCTTAACAAGCCCTCCAAGTGATTCTGATGTTCCCTAACATTCGAGAATCACTGCTCTAGAGAGTAACCTGCTAGTCCCGTACTTTCTACACAAATGTGGACCATGTTTCATCAAGGGCTTGGAGGGCATCAGTTAATCAATCACAGTGAAGAGGACTTCTTGTGCATATCCCTATGTATATATGTAAACTATTTTTTAACTAAATTGAATCAGTCTGTAGTGGACTCCTCTGGTACTCCAGGTCACATCCCCTGGACCACCCCTAATTTCAGTCCCAAGTGGGGCAGGCAGTTCTGGGTGAGCACCACATCCTCTCTTACACACTGTCCACCTTTTCATCTTCTGTCCAGACACTCTGTCTCCTGTCTTGCAATCAGGGGACACTTCTGGAGCCCTTCTACACTCTTCTCAGGAGGTTCCAGGTGGATCAAGCTCTTGATTCCCCCATTATGTGATGATTTTGCTGTTTCCTCTTCCCTGACTCACTCCCCCTGCCTCCTCACTCCTTCTTCCTGGGATCTCTTCCCAAAGAAACTACCTGCACCACACCCCTGTCTCAGGCTCTGCTTCCAAGGAAACCCACACTAAGACATATCCTTTTTCCTTAATTGTATGCTTTTGATATCTTTTCATCTCAGCACCTGTGTTCTATCTCATTTTGTGAGACAGATTGATGTTGTATTTCATCATATGCATCTACTGTAATTTAACAAGTCATCTACTGATAGGTATTTAGAGTGTTTCAAATTACAACGTGATGAAATTGTTTTACAAAAGTCTTTCCACTCAAACAGATATATCTATCGGGAAACTTACAAAAGTAAAAGTGCTGGGTATATGCATTTAACATTTTTATTAGTGCTGCCAGATTTCCCTCCAAAAAAACTATGCCAAGTAAAATGCACCCCCGAGGTGTGTGATGCTGCCTGTTGCGTTATCTTTCCCACCGCTTAGAATCACCGATTTTCTTAATCTCATAGGTAAAAATTGGTATCACGTGGATATTTTATTTAAATGACCTTAATTTTGAGCATGAAAAAAATGTTAGTCTCTATAATAGTCCATGAATGGATAGAGCCCCCCTTTTTTTTACCTTTTATATTTTATTTTTGCCTCTAGTCTTGTGCTACTATAAATAATGATAATCATTCTTATTTATAAACTTTGTGTCTCCAATCATTTTTAGCATAGATTTTAAAAGTTGAGTTACTTGGTCAAAAAATAGGAACATTTTAAAGGCTCTTGAAACAGGCTAACAAAGGGATGCCTGGGTGGCTCAGTCGTTAAGCGTCTGCCTTCGGCTCAGGTCATGATCCCAGGGTCCTGGGATTGAGCCCCGTGTTGGGTTCCCTGCTCAGCGGGAAGCCTGCTTCTCCCTCTCCCACTCCCCCTGCTTGTGGAATCTCTCTCACTGTCTCTCACTGTCAAATAAATAAATAAAATCTTAAAAAAAAAAAAAAGAAAGAAAGAAAGAAACAGGCTATCAAATTACTTCCCAGAAATGTGGAATCAGTCTATACACCCAACTTCAGTAGATGAGAATGACTATCTCACTCATTCTTACAATCTTTGGAAATGGAAGAATGGAATTTCATTGCTGTTTTTATTTTCATTTATTTGATGGCTAGTAAAGTAAAACATTTTTATGTTTATTCTCCATTTGTACTTTTCTTTCATTGATTTCTTACCCTTAGCCTATTTTTCTATCATGTTGAGCACTTTTCTTACTGGGTAGTAAGAACTATATATTAATTATTTTAACACTTGGTCTCTTTTTACTTTATATTTTTTCAGGGAAATCCATTAGAAATAAACAAAATCTAAATATAAGAAATTATAAAGGCTTTTAAAGAGAGACATTAAAGAAGACTCAAATGGAGAGAAAGCATGTGTTTATGGATAAAACAACTTCTCTCTTCATTTTCTCTTTTAATTTTGTAATGTCTTTGGAATGTACATTTTTAGTGTATATAGTACAGTTTTACTGTGAAAATACAAAAATAACACGTTTCTATTAGGTTGATTATCTTTTTTTTAAGGAGTTCTAAGGGATTTTTCATATTTTCTTGACAATCATCCTTTGTCACTTATCTCCACTACTGATATCTTCCAGTTTGTGGCTTTCCATTTCACTTTTTAAAAAATGGTTGTTCTTTTTTAAATGGTTTTTGATTAAAGAAGAAGAATAGGAAGAGGAGGAGGAGGAGGAAGCCTTTCATTTTCATTTAGTCAGAATTAGCATTCTTCCCTGTTGTGCTTCACTTGTTTGAGTTTTGTTGAAAAAGTGATGAAAAAGTTGTGATCTTGATTTGCATTTTCTCAGTTCTAATAAAATTGAATATCTTTTCATACATTTATAGGCTATATTTTTTTCCTCCTCTGAATTTATAGGCTTATGTCTTTTCCATTTTTCAACTAGGTTGTTTGTTTTTGTTATATTGATTTGTAGGAATAAGACAAGGATGTCCTCTAATGCCCCTCCTATTCAATACTGTCCTTGAGGTCCTCAGGACCTCAAATATAGCCTATAAAGGTATGAAAAGATATTCAATTTTATTAGACCTGAGAAAATGAGGTCCTAATAATAAAGACATGAAAAAGAAATTAAAGACACATCCATTCTCAAGATGAGAATGATATTCACCTCTATTTTAAAGTGTCATTTTGACAGTCAAACCTTTAATCCACTTGGAGTTGATAGGGACCCAATTCGGTTTTCCATATGGAGAATCAATTTTTCAGCTTCATTTATTGAGTGCTCCATCTCTTCCCAGTGATCACTCATGACACCTTTGGTATATTTCACAGTTCCACATACACAGGGATTTCTTCCTGCTCTCTCTTGGTTCCACTCACGATTTGCCTATCCAAGCACTGATTCTACTGTCTTCACTATTAAATGTTTAAAATAAGACTTAGGTCTGACAGGGCAACTGTCCTAACAGTTACTAATTGCTCTTGGCCCTCCTACTGATCCACATACATTCTAGAATTAAACTGTCAAATTCCACAGAATAGAATCGTGCTGACTCTATAGATCTACTGGGGGAGTGGCAGGAGAGAATTGAAATCCTATCCATGAGCATAAAATTTCTCTCAGTTTATCTAGGTCTTCTGAATATGACTTATTAAAGAATTTTATATTTTTAAGGTTTTGTCTTGCGTACCTCTTTATAGGGTTAATTGTAGCTATTGGGTAATGTTCTTTGGCTATTATAAATAATGACCTTCTTAATATTACATTTTCTAACTGTTTATAGATGGTGAATAGAAATGTCACTAGCATTTGTCTATTGGTTCCATATCCAACCACCTTGCTAAGGTCTCCTGTAAGTACAAAAATTTTTAGATTATTTGGAGTTTTCTATGTACTCAGTAATGTCATCTGCAAATAATAATAGTCATGTATTTCTTTCCAATCCTAATGTCTTTAATTTCTTTTT